>NW_019384947.1:55635-67274 GCF_000671375.1 Centruroides sculpturatus | reverse complement strand
GATTAAGCGTTTCCATGTCATATTGCAGACAATTTCGTGTGGCCATGAAATCGATTTCATAGAATTTCAAGATTATGCCTTACAGACAGCTCGTTACTTTATGCAGTTATATCCGTGGTTCTGCATGCCAACTTCGGCACATAAGATATTGATTCATGGTGCAGAAGTGATAAATTCATCGGTATTACCGATAGGGCAGATGTCTGAAGACGCTCAAGAGTCTACTAATAAATACATTAAAAAGTTTCGAGAAGATTTTGCAAGATTATATTATTAATATCCGATCCGTTTATTTCGAGTTTGTGCGAATTACCTCGAAAAAGCTCAGTCATTGCTTCCAGAAGCAGTTTTATTGTAAGTTGCGCCACGTATACCAGCAAGTACAGGAAGCTCCAGTGATTTCAAAGTTGAATCATCTGATTGTGAATCAAATTATTCTTTGGATGACGATGCATGAACTTTTAATCAACTGATTGTGTGTTTTATCGTATTAAACAATATATGGATTTATTTTGTACTTTTTCTATAAAAGTGGTTCGTGTTAAATCCATCATTTTGTTTCTATTTCAAATTTTGACTTCGGATTCGTAATCAGCGATCCCGAAAACCTTCGAATACTGACTTTCAGCCAAATTGATAACGCTTTTGACTTTTGGCCAGCTTTTTGGGATTCGGCCCCACTGTGCGTACCCTATCTGTGTACCAAATTTCAACTTTGAACTCCTAACCGTTTGGGCTCTGCGCTTATTATTATTATTATTATCAACCCGTCTCGATTATATATTAGATTGATTTATTTCTGTTAGATGAATCACAACAAACAGATCACATGTTGGTGTTATTTAACATTCGCATCGGGTTCTTCCCATAAACCTAGGATGTCGTTATGTAACGGCGTAGAATGTTCGCAGGCCCAAGCAACTCAGCTTTTTTGAAGTTGACAGATGTTAATTTTGTCAATGTTGATTTGCTTCAAGTGCTGCCCCAGATTTTTGGGAACGGCACTCAGTGCACCGATAATCACTGATACTGCTACTGCTGCTGGTCTAACAAACTTTTGGAGTTCAATCTTCAACTCCATATACCTTGTAATTTTTTCTTGTTCTTTGTCATTAACCCTGCTGTCACCAGGAATCGCGACATCAATAATCCATACCTTTTTCATCTAGACAATGGTTGTCTGGTGTGTTGTGCGCTAGGACTTTATCGGTTTGCAATCTGAAGTCTCATAAAATTTTTATCTGCTCATTTTCAGTGACTTTTGTGATATTATGATCCCACCAATTGTTCCTAATGGGTAAACCATAGTTTTTGCAAATGTTCCAGTAAATCATCTTGGCAACGCCGTAGTGCCTCAATTTGTAGTCTGTGCAATCTTTTTGCATGAGCTGAGAATATGGTTTATGGTTTCAAATTATTATTATTTATATTTTGAATTAACAATTAGCTAGAATGCTATATAATTTAAAAAAATTGCGTTCATAATTTAATATTTTAAATTGGTAATAAGAATAATTCGTGTATTAAAAGTAGAAATGTCACTACATTGTACTGTACTATACATTACGTAAATAAATAAACAGCTCATTAGTGGATTCCAAAGCTCATTTCCTTGCAAAAATAACACGCTAATTTAAATAATTAGTTAAATCGCCGACGAAATACTAAAGCATACTACATTTATCTAATATATTTAAATATTACATATTTATGTCTCATCTAATATATGAAAATAATAAATTAAATCAATAATATAATTTTTACTTAAAATACGGTGAGTGATCGGTTAACGAACATAATCCGTTCCAAGACTTTGTTCGTTATCCGATTATCGATTTACCATAGGTTTTTATGGGAATTTGATTAATTCGTTCCAGAGACTCCAAAAAATAAAAAAAATATATAGCCCTACTTTTTACTACGTTTATTTATATGTAATAGTAAAAATACATATATATGCAGCCTTGCATTTTTATTAATCATGTTTTTTCCGTTTGTGGGATTAAAGAATCTGTCCAATGTTGATTGCTTTTCTCTTTAGATCGGGATTTTTTGGAAGTAATTAATAGTATTGTAATTGTTGAGATCCCCAACCCCATTAACCCTATTCTGGTTTGGATGCCACTTGGATGATCGTTGTTCTGACATTCTCCACTTCTTCAAAAGATCTTTAATAGAAGATGTCGACATTGGTCCTCTTTTGTCTTCCTCTTTTTCAAAAGAAAACACATCTTGCTGAGTTTCTTGTATTCTTTACTTGAGAGTTCTTCTGTCGTCAGATCAGTTTCAGGTTCCGTTATGAGCTCTAAAATGCTCTTTATTTCTTTCAGAGCTAAGATTGTGCCTACTGTAGACCTGTTCAAACTATACATCTTGTGCCCATTTTCTACCTTGGCTATTATCTCTTAGTTGGTTTCTACGGTGAGCACAGTTCTTGACATTCCTGTTTTTAGACATCATAATATTATCAGTTTCTTTTTTAAATAAAAAGTTCAGAAAAGCACTTACAAAAATTCGGAGAACAGAAATCAACTAGCCCACAAAAAAATTATTTAAATGCAAGGCCCGGATGAAATTCGAAATTTGGTATTAAAACGTTAACGAATATCCGATGGGATAGTTAAACTTTCACCTTTCGTAAATAAACCCCGACGCAAAACTTAACAAGTGCCCGTCCGACAGTCTCGAGAAGACTATAAAAAAATTATTTGTCAGAAAGGTAAACAAAAAGCCTGAATTATAAGAGTTTTTCAAAATTCGGAGGAATATTATACTTATCTGATCGGTATAGGGTTGAGTGCCAATGTCGACGTCTCCCGCACTCCGAAAGGTTTCGAATTGTTACCTGAACACAAGGGGAAATCAATCGGTATTCGTTATTTTCCGTCGCTTCTTTTTATGTTTGTTCAGTAAAGTGTTCGTTGTCCGATCATAAAAATCTTTCGCGAAAGTGTTCGTTATCGTATCNTATACATACTATATAATATTATATAGGAGTAATAAATTTATCATCATTTTTTATGATAAAATTTAAATTTAATGCTTAAAACATAACTTTTAAAAATTGAAAATTATGGCAGAAACTAGCTGAACTTTTTTAGAGTAGTGATTGTTGTGTGGACTCTGTGAAATGAAAATTCATTCTATGTTTAACTAATGACAAACTGCTATTATGACAAGTATTGTTAAAAATTGGTATGCATAATAATTTTCATTTGTATTAATATAAAAATAAATATTGAGATGATGATGATAATACTCATTTTGTAGCTATTAAAAAAAGTCAGTATAATATGTAATGAATGAAAGTTGGTGATATTTTCTATTGTCTGTATCAAATAAATCATATAATAATGGTATCTTCAACTATACAACTAACTTGTGAAACGTTTAAAGTGGGACTAACTACAGGCAAAGTAAATGTTTGTGTTATTTTAATATCTATAATGTCTCAGAAAAATTAGAATCATAAGCATCTGTATCTAATTTGTAAGTGGATGATGATAAAAATTTTAATAAAATGGCATTTTAAATTGGTAAATTCAATTATCAATCGTAATATAAATAGTTTTGTTGCACTTAGTAACGATGCATTTTTGAATTGCTATTCGAGATAACGTCATTTTTGTTTTAATATAGCCAATTAACTCATGAGTCATTTTGGCCACTTGTATGAATACGTCATTACATTAAAGTACTTTCAAATTGTTTATTAGCATAAGAATTTACTTTTAACTGTAATTAAATGGAAATGAATAATATAAAGACGACAAAATATAGTAAATTGTATTTACTTTTTCTGTATTCTATTTAATTGATATATTTATTTGGCCAAAGAAAAAAAAGTGAAAATTTTTATTCATATTTTATTAGTTACTTTAAATAATATATTTTTATTTGAAGAATCTAGATTTGTTACTTATTACATCATATGATTTATATCGAAAATTTTTCTTTTCACAAAAAACAGTTACAAATCTTGCAGTATAAAAATCTTCAACAGCAACGAGAACAAAAAACAAATTACAAGTAATATAAAAGTTTACAGCATAAATAAAACTATATAAAATCAATGATACACGTTAAATTATTAGGGTTCTTGACCCGACAGTAAGCAATTTAAAGTTTTGACTGGATGAATGTTGTTCAGCTACATAATACATAATTGATATTAATTATTTTAAAACTTTAAGTTTATTGCTTCTAGTTTTCCAATTACTATTATTAATTTTATTTTTGTTAATATTAATTTATTTCGGACTTGAGAAGCCATTAAAAAGAGCACTTCGTCATCATCTGCACATTTTTACTATATAAAATTATTTATATATATATATTTTTTATCTTGTTATATAAACTTTCTTTTTATTTATTTTTTTCGTTTTGAAAAATTCGTAAATTAAACTCGATAGATTGATAAGCAGTTGATAAATTTCTATAGTTTTAAACTTTGAGAATTTTAAATAAAGAACAATTTCGTCTAAAATAAAAAGTGCAATTTGTGGCATGCATTACATGTATTGTTGTGCTAACCAGATGTTTCTAATGTAGACATTCTTTACAACTTGCAATAGAATGAAATTCAGGTTTTGCGTATACGTTTTTAGAAGTTGAAAGCAAAAATCAAGCGATTTATGGAGTGAAAAAAGTGCAATTTTCGACGTATTGTTTCTACTTCTGCGACTTAAACTGGCACCATCGTCATAAGCTTTAATTTAATAGGTCCTATGTAGTTTGGGCATTTTTCTAGACTAGAGTCTAGTCTAGAGTAACCGGAAATCGTCCCAAACATAACATTGTCCTTTGAAACATTATCAAAACAGTCAATATTCAATTTATTGTAAGATAATCTGACATGTTTCATTGTTCAATGCTAAATATTTTATTTTTAAAATTAAATATTTAATCTAGAATTACTAAAATTATAACTTAAAAACATGATTGGCTTATCAGAGTTTGTTCGTATACTATGATTGAAAGTGAATAAATAGTCAGCTATTATTAGGGCCTACTACTAGTTTAAATTCTTTAAATCGGCATTAATACTTAATTTAGAGTTTAAGCGTTAAGTTATATTACGGTTAAGTTATAAATTTTAGTAACATCTTATCTAAGAATAAAAAATAAAAATATAGTATTTAAATAAATCTTAAACTTAAAACTTTACAAACTATTAAAAATAGCTGATAGAAAATAATAATGTACAGTAAAACCAAACATAATTTAGTTACTTTTATGAGTATTAACTGTCAGATTGTAACAAATTTAACATTTAAATTAATTTAGATTTAATTTTACAGTATAGGCTATATATACATTTTTTTTTTAAACATGAACAACTTATAATTTTGAGGCTATTGTTTGCTTTCAAGTAATTTTTAATTAATAATATAAAATTACTATAGTATTTGAAGTGAATTATTTCATACCCTCTATAAAGAATTTAATAGATGTATTATACTACTACAAAAATAATTTAATAGCGGGATTTTATAAAATATTTGGAGATGAGTAATAGTTTTGTAAAGCATAGTATGGATTTTCCACCACCATTCATTTCATTAGTAATTCTTTTATTTTCTGGTAACGTACAATATAATTCGGAAGAATCGATGATATTTCCGATGACGTCATATAACAAACATGGCACTGACCAGTTGGCCAGATCCCACGTGATATAATCTTAATAATACAATGTAAGCATCAGTGGGCTTGTGTTTTTAAATAATAATGTGTATGTATTTTTAAAAATAACCGATTATATTACGTTTTGTTAAGTAATAAGAACTTCGAAAAACTATAAATTTCCACAAAATAAATATTCAGCGGCTCTATTTCATATTCTTCTGCATGTACAACTTTGTTTCAATGTTATTTCATAATGTTATACAGCATTAAAAAGGAGTTAAATTAAATGTTCGTTACCAGTAAAGATGATTTGAACTAATATGATAATACAACATAGTATACTCAAATTGATTGTTAATTATTGTTTTTGGACTTCGAATTTAAGGCGCAACTCTATATCAAGAAAAATCCAGCAACGAGTTGTTTAACTTTAACAGCAAAATTTCATGGCGCCATCTGTTATGATAATATGTTTATTAAAAATAACTTTTAATGTTTTTAATTATTATAACATGGCAAAATAAACTTAATTTTTGAGGGTAAGGATGGGTTTTATAAAAAATTGTAAATGCTAAAGAGTAAAATCGTCATTTAAGTCCGGCCCTACTCGAGATATGACACAACCCCCTTTACCTCTCCACCCACTCGACCTTTTGCCACTAAAATTTAATAGCATCAATCCCCCCCAATACACAAACCTCCCTGCAAAATTTCAGAAAATTTCGACAAAAAGTACAAGAGTTAAGATTCAAAGAGTATGAACAAAATCGTGTCCCCACACAAATATCCGTACTTACAGAAAAAGAAACCCCGAATTTTGTTTGCATTTCTCGACATTTAAAGGTCCCGAGTCCAAAAATTAAAATTATTGGGGGTAATTTTTTTACCGATCGCCACACTTTCCCCCTGTTTTATATAACAACCGGAAAAGTAACATGTAAAAATGGTTAATAAAGTGCGTTTAAAATCGATGTAATACCATACATACATACATACGTACAGTACATGGAAGGTATAAAAACACGCAAATGTAAGGATAATATTTTTCGTATATCCTCATTGTTTGAAAATAAGTAAATTAAATAAAATTATCAGTATACTGTATTATCTAAAGATTGCACTATATATCGTAAATATCGTTTTGTTATACAGTATTTGTGTAAAATACATATATGTAATAAGAGCGATTATTTATTGTGACAGTCACAATGCCGGGCTGCAATTTTTAATTTATCCAATTTAAAATAAATGCTCTTCATCTCAAATTAGTACTGTAGTGTCTTGCCTCTGTATATCATACTTTTTCGTTAGCAATGGAGTCGTGCTGGTCATGTATTAACTGCTTTCAGGAGAAAGTTTTGAATTGAAATAACGTGACTTCCGGTTTGCATCGAATTCGTATATAATTAACCTTTGGGGCAGGACGTCCCAATTTCCATATCTGATCTCGGATTTCATCTAACTCTTTTCTCGAGATTAAGGAAAGACGGATTGACGACAGTGGGAATTTTTAGGTCTACAATTTGTTCAAATTGTAGCCCTTAAAATAGCTATTGTCACTCAATAAAACAGTAATAAGTCATATTTGCCAATCAATGATAACTTATTCCAAACTTAAAATATTGTAATTGTTTTAAATTTTTTAAGTGATGAAAGAATAAGAAAATAATTACTTTTTATCGTCCTTTATTGATATTTTTTATAGTCAATATAAGTTTAAAAGATATTTAATTTCTTTTATTATTAAATTTCTGAATCATATGAANATTAATTTTACGAAGCGAATTGTTTAAAAAAGTCTATTTTTTCCAACGAGATATATTTTTAAAAAGTTGACGCGTTTTGTTGAAAGAAATATTTGATATGTATTAAAATTCTTATACTTTAATTATGGAACTTCGAATGTTACATTTTGGCTTTCGAAAAGATTACGAAAACTAATTTAGATCAGTTATTATTGGAATGGAAGTTTATTCGAAACAAAACTCACGATTGATATTGAAACAAAATAATTAACGGTTACATTGATAAATAAATTTTTTTACATATATTTTTAAAGATCTTTATAGACTAATATTAGATGAGAATTTTGGGTCATTAAGCTTGCTAAGAAACTACTACAATACTGCAGAATATAATGTGATTTAAAGGGAAAACTAGGTTTTTGACTTTTTATTTTTAAAAGACACACAAAAGTTTTAGTGATTTATTGAATTTTGATATTATCTATTATATTCTAGAAATAAGCGTATAACAATGATGCGAATTTTAATATTTTATCTGTAGTGTTTCCTTTTAAGTGGATTTTTCTACTTTTGAATGCATTATACTGTGTAATCTAATTCGTCAGAGACCAAAAGGCGACAAAGAAAATCGATTGTGCAGGCACGACGGTTGATCAAGTTGATATATGTGTCGATGGTGTCTAATAAATTATTTTCATCGTGGTATGGAATTAAAACTTAATCTATGAAATGCTGTGTCTGATGACATACAGCTAAACAGCTGTCGTTATAAGGATTTAAAAATGGATAGATTAAACCAGTGTGGGGGCAAGTTTTTTAATCGCCAAACCCCGCTGTTAGTGAGTGTGCTGTGATATTACGCAGAAATACAGTTCATGGCATTCAAAAGGGATCACGACCTATTTCTCAGGATTGATATTTGTTGGAATTTTGGTACTGTATAGTACATCAGAAGTATGTTTTTAATTTAAAATAAGTCAATTTTCTTTTCATTTAAGTAATAATAATAATCGATGAGTAATTTATACATAGATGAGAAAAAAATTATAGCCTATATATTAGATAACCAGACCGTCGAGAGGAGAAAGTTGGGGATTTTTTTTTCTCCGGGCCCTATAAATTAATGTTTTTACTAACAGAAAATAAATTTTTTAAGATTGTTTTTTTTTATTAATTAATAAAGAAACATTCAATGAATTTCATTTGTTCAAGGAAACAAAAATCATGAAGGCAAATGGTGCCTGCTCTAACTCCGAGCCTCATACAAGCTCTCGATGGCCCTACAGACAACCATTGTTGTTAAATGATCGATTAGAGGGATAACATAATAATTGGTTGCTAACTATTAGCATGTTAAATTTCTTAAACATGAATTTACACTTTATTTTATTAAACTTGTTATAAAATTTTATTAATATTTGAGCCCCTTTTTTTATAATGAAAATGTATTGGTTTTGTTCAGATAACTTTTATTGAAAGTGGGGGGTCAAACAGTTCAAGTAAGTTTTCGATGTTGCTATAGTGACAATAGACAAGAGAGCAGTTTTTAATAACAAATATCGTGCGCCAGTCGTCACAAATATGCCCGCCGGCGCCAAGATTCTAACTCCACTACAAGAGCAGGGTACTTTAAATTTTAAAAATTTGTGACCTTAAGAAAAATGATACACAGTATTTTTTGGGGAGCATAATGGGAATTGTCCTTGTCTTCTTGACGATTCGGATAAACAATGAATGTAATGATACATGAATGTGGTTTAAATGCTATTCTGGCATTATAAAGAAATGAATTTGTTAAATTTTTATATTTTTTACTGTGGAATGCATGCTAGAAATTTAAAAAAGGTCTCAAGTATTTTTAAATATCGATTGCTAGCTTTTTCCCCGGACCCTCAGCATTCGAATATCTATATACCACTGCTTAAAAATCACCACTACATTCCTACTATAATAGCACTGTTAAGATTCCATGTAAAATAGCATAAATCCATTAGTGAGCAGTTATTAAAATGTAATTATTAGTAAATATAATTATTTAGTTGTCTTAGCAATTTGTCATAATTCAATTAAAAAGTTTAATTAAACAAAAGATCTTAATATATAACGTATTTTCTCGATTAAATGATAAGTCGCATCTATAAAACATGATTTTGAAGAGGAAAAAGTTTTATTTATTAGTAGTATTCATTAATAAGTCCATCACTAAAAATCTTATTTTAGTAACAGTATAATTCGTATTTTACTCAAATTTATGATCTAAAACTAACTTTTAATAATGACAGACAAAATTATTAATGTAATAATTGAAAATTATAACATATTATTAGACTAGTTCATTAAAACTTGTACTCATTAAATGTGCGAAAACAAATAAGAGGAATGCGGAAAAAATTTCATTTTATAAAACGTAATTTTATGTTCTCCAAATTTAATATTAAATAATAATAGTTTTAAATATAATAAATTTAGAACACTTAATTTGTGGATTTAATTTATTCGTCCAAAAAGTCAGATTGCCTTATAATTTCTTTATTCCAATACAAATTTGTTTATTTTAACGAGCACTTATTATGACATCGTCACAAATGCTGGGCTGCAATTTTTATATTATATTTTTAATGCTCTCCACCTCAAATTAGTAGTGGCTTGCCCCTGTATATCATACATTTCTTTTAACAATAGAGTCGTGCCGGTCATATATCAAAGAGAAAAGTTTTGAATGAAATAACATGACTTCCGGTTTGCATCGGAAGTTCATATATAGTTAATTTACAATACCTACTTCGTACGATTTTGTGAACGACAAAGCTGATCAAGATGACCATATAAGGAACAATTATTACTAAGGTGCACGACTAATTCTGACCTTAGTCACCTCCAGTAATTAATTCAGTTGGTTTGACAGCTGTTATCAAATTTATGAGGTGGGAAGAGTGACACTACCGGATAGAAGAAATAATAAATCTAAAGAAATGTTTCAATTTCTGACAATTAACATAGACAAATCCTGGATGCAAGTCAACCTTAGATGGGATTGCATCAGACTAGTATTAGTCAGTTCTACGGGACCTGTATAAAAAGGACTTGGACACGGTCCTCCGGGCAGACATCCACTTTGGACATCATCAGACCCATACCGCCATACTGTCTGTCGTCACCTTGCCATAATCTCCAATGGTCAACTCCGCAGGTCCAGGAACGTTTTACCAACGGCCATACTACGAAATCATAACTAAGGAGGTAATCACTTGGAAAAATTTAACTCTCTCTCTGGTCTCTCTTAGTTATAAGCTAGATTTAGGTTAGCTTAACTTAAAAGATATCGGGACCTATAAAGGCCCCAGAACTTAGCCGATTTATTGACACGAACGGATCATTGTCCCTACTTAGAAAAATTGTTACCATTTACATCTTTCGCTTTTATTCATTTTTTATGTTTGCTTTGTATAATTTTATAGTTAATTAAATATGTTATTCTTATATTTAACTATGTGACATCCTTGAGTATTACCGACAATTTGTCACGACCTCGCTAATCCTCCCACTCGTTTACCACATAGACCATCCCTGACAAAGAAGCCGATAAGTGATGTCAAGCTCGGCGCGCTAACCCCTCGGTTCACAATATGCTATATTTCATGTATGACTATAAATTATATACTTACAATTTAATATTCAATCTATTTAACTACTATTTTATCGAACAAGCTATTGTAAAAGTTTATAACGTCAAATTATTTTGTAAAAATGAGAAAAAATGTAAGTGGAGAAAAAATCCTACACCTAAATGCAATGCTAAATTGCATTTAGGTGTAGGTAGGTCAGGACAGGGTAGTAAGTAGAGTTTGGAAATCCATTTCTGATTCTGGAATTGGAACTGATCCGAATACAGAACTGTTCCGACAGAACATTGGACTAGACCAGCGCTGTCCAACTTATTATAGCCCGCGGGCCATATTTTCTTCACCAAACATTTCAGGGGCCAAGAAGATTGATAAACCACATGACATTTGCATAGTGCTATGGTTCAGTAAGCACTAATTGGTCAGCGAGTTCGATGTTGACGCTATAAAAAGGTGACAGTTCGACACACCGGATATACGTCACTCTCGTCTAAGTTCGACTTGGGAATTTTTTTGTTCAATAATAAATGTGAATTCTCCTTCCTGGAAAAAATAAGACATTCCCTGAAAATAAGACCTAGCGCATTTTTCAGAGCAAAAATTAATATAAGACACTGTCTTATTTTCGGGGAAACACGGTAGT
>NW_019384947.1:45467-52950 GCF_000671375.1 Centruroides sculpturatus | reverse complement strand
TATTGATTTTTTAAGTTTAGTTTCTAAGATGAAGAGTTGTATACATTTATATATATTAAGTACATCAAACTTTTAAAAATTAAGCACACACAACTTTCATATATTAAGTGCATTAAACATTCCTCATAGGAATTTGTAATACTGCTAAAACGCCCACTAGGGGGCGTCCCGGGCTACTAGTTGTACAGATGCCCCTGGTGTGGGACACAGTTTTGTTCAGCTTTTTTGAAGCTTGATAACTCCTGTACTTTTTGTCGAAAATTTCTGAAATATTGTAGGGAGGTTTGTTTATTAGGTGATTGATGCTATTAAATTTTGGTGTCGATGGGGTGTGGAGATAGGGAGGTCTTGTGTCGTATCTCAAGTAGTTGAATTTAATGACGCATTTACTCGTTATTAGTATTTACAAGTTTTTTTTTATAAAACTCATCCCTACCCTGAAAACTTTTTTAATTATTAGAAAATGGCAAAAAACTATGATACTTTTTTATAACAGATGGTGTTGCATGCAGTTTTAAATGTTTAATAAAACATCCAACACCTTCTATCGCTGAGAATTCTTTACTTAATTAAACACTAACGTTTTCAGCCTAATGCAATAGGCCATCTTCAGGTGCATTTTAAAATTGTAACAAATGGAACGTCTGAACATCTGAGACTAAGAATTTTTATATTTTAATTTTTCTTTTATGTAGAATTTCCATGCAAAAGCTAATCCATCTGCATCTCTTGTATTAATATAATTAATTAATGCAACCATCCTTTACTTTTATAGATTTCAATTTTTTTTTCGTGCAAAGCTAATGATGGGGAACGCGTGGTCTTGAGAATAGGTGCTTCACTCCATTTAACTACCGAATCCTCTGCTTGTGCCATACTTGACAAAACTGTGTTGCAGTGCCCTTTATTAATGTTGTGAAGTACTATATTATTTTTCCAACGATTATCGACACGACTGTGTGCCGGAAATAGCTGTTACCTAACGGGTACTTTACGAGGATTCGCGTTAATGTGCCAGGCCTGGACTTTAAGCATGCACCGAATTAAATAATGACAAAGTTATTCAATAAAAATTCTAGTAATAACTATATACAAAATTTAGTAAAAATCCAATAACAATTTATTCAACGTAAATCAATAAGAATCAACCCGACAAAACTCAAATCAATCTATTTTCTAACTTAATTCTATTCCCTTTGGAACTCGACAAAAAATTCAAAGACTTAACTTATGTACAAAAATTCTTATGAACTAAGGTCCTAATCGTCACCTCAATATACTAGGAACCTTTTTCCTCAACTCTCAAGACTTTCTCTAATCTTCGATCCACAAATTGAATGACCTCAAAATCGCCTTGGAACTACTTTATCCCATCTGACACATCTGTCACGTTTGCTGATACGAAGCTCATCTCGGTCATCTTCACTTGAGGTTCGGTCTTTAAACTGTGAGGTGATGTCACAATTCTGAGTGAGATCACTCCCCTCATTTACATACTTATTTGCTTATTTGCTAACAATAAAAACTTTGTTTGTCTGGCAGCCTATTTTCCGACAATACTCGCTAACCTTTTACATTATTCTTTTTGACAATTTTCGGGATGTTTTATTCTTTAAGGTTTAGCAAGTTCCTAAGTTGTGCTCGTGGGGTCTATCCCCACCTTTTCTCGGTGTGGACTTACTTTTTTCCGCTCGGGAGCTCAAGTGTGCGTGAGTATTATCTACGGTGCTTTTCTCTCGTCGGTGAGTTGGTTTCTCTTCTATTTTTAAGTTTCTTAGGTGAGTGGTGAGGAAACCTTTGTCCTAACAAAACATAAGCCCCAAACAAAAATAGAATAAGAGCAAAAATAAAAATAACTAAAAAATAATGCTCGGACTTGGTTCCTTACATTGTCATACTTGTGTTCCTTAAGTCTAATAGCTAAATTCCTTCTTTTGACTCCAATATAGTCCTTCTTAATTCCTAATTGCTGATTTTCAAAAGGAATTCCATATATGCCTACTTTTTCTTCTTTCTTAAGCATGTCTTTATTATTTTTGAGAATACAGTAGACCCCCCTATAACGCCTAAATACGTTCCACTTTATAAGAATTTCACGTTGTAGGAATCCTTAAATGCATGAACCAATCGCAGCCGGACACGTGTGAAGTTTACGGACTACGGCTGTTTGAAAGGTTTTCTTCCATAAAGTTAATCGATTCTAGACTAATTCAACATTTCCAAAACATGTATAATTTTTTGAGAATAATCCGTATAAACTATGCTATAAACAAAAGTTTGTAGGATTACTTACCGAGTGTGCACCGTTCGACAGTGCCATTGCTTAAGCTTGTTTTCATCGCGGAGCAGCGCACCAAACCGCGGCCGCGATTTCTGATAAGTTATTTTTCTGCGAAAAATTCGTTGAACTTTGGAGACATCATTAATANAGGATTGATATTTGTTGGAATTTTGGTACTGTACAGTACATCAGAAGTATGTTTTTAATTTAAAATAAGTCAATTTTCTTTTCATTTAAGTAATAATAATAATCGATGAGTAATTTATACATAGATGAGAAAAAAATTATAGCCTATATATTAGATAACCAGACCGTCGAGAGGAGAAAGTTGGGGATTTTTTTTTCTCCGGGCCCTATAAATTAATGTTTTTACTAACAGAAAATAAATTTTTTAAGATTGTTTTTTTTTATTAATTAATAAAGAAACATTCAATGAATTTCATTTGTTCAAGGAAACAAAAATCATGAAGGCAAATGGTGCCTGCTCTAACTCCGAGCCTCATACAAGCTCTCGATGGCCCTACAGACAACCATTGTTGTTAAATGATCGATTAGAGGGATAACATAATAATTGGTTGCTAACTATTAGCATGTTAAATTTCTTAAACATGAATTTACACTTTATTTTATTAAACTTGTTATAAAATTTTATTAATATTTGAGCCCCTTTTTTTATAATGAAAATGTATTGGTTTTGTTCAGATAACTTTTATTGAAAGTGGGGGGTCAAACAGTTCAAGTAAGTTTTCGATGTTGCTATAGTGACAATAGACAAGAGAGCAGTTTTTAATAACAAATATCGTGCGCCAGTCGTCACAAATATGCCCGCCGGCGCCAAGATTCTAACTCCACTACAAGAGCAGGGTACTTTAAATTTTAAAAATTTGTGACCTTAAGAAAAATGATACACAGTATTTTTTGGGGAGCATAATGGGAATTGTCCTTGTCTTCTTGACGATTCGGATAAATAATGAATGTAATGATACATGAATGTGGTTTAAATGCTATTCTGGCATTATAAAGAAATGAATTTGTTAAATTTTTATATTTTTTACTGTGGAATGCATGCTAGAAATTTAAAAAAGGTCTCAAGTATTTTTAAATATCGATTGCTAGCTTTTTCCCCGGACCCTCAGCATTCGAATATCTATATACCACTGCTTAAAAATCACCACTACATTCCTACTATAATAGCACTGTTAAGATTCCATGTAAAATAGCATAAATCCATTAGTGAGCAGTTATTAAAATGTAATTATTAGTAAATATAATTATTTAGTTGTCTTAGCAATTTGTCATAATTCAATTAAAAAGTTTAATTAAACAAAAGATCTTAATATATAACGTATTTTCTCGATTAAATGATAAGTCGCATCTATAAAACATGATTTTGAAGAGGAAAAAGTTTTATTTATTAGTAGTATTCATTAATAAGTCCATCACTAAAAATCTTATTTTAGTAACAGTATAATTCGTATTTTACTCAAATTTATGATCTAAAACTAACTTTTAATAATGACAGACAAAATTATTAATGTAATAATTGAAAATTATAACATATTATTAGACTAGTTCATTAAAACTTGTACTCATTAAATGTGCGAAAACAAATAAGAGGAATGCGGAAAAAATTTCATTTTATAAAACGTAATTTTATGTTCTCCAAATTTAATATTAAATAATAATAGTTTTAAATATAATAAATTTAGAACACTTAATTTGTGGATTTAATTTATTCGTCCAAAAAGTCAGATTGCCTTATAATTTCTTTATTCCAATACAAATTTGTTTATTTTAACGAGCACTTATTATGACATCGTCACAAATGCTGGGCTGCAATTTTTATATTATATTTTTAATGCTCTCCACCTCAAATTAGTAGTGGCTTGCCCCTGTATATCATACATTTCTTTTAACAATAGAGTCGTGCCGGTCATATATCAAAGAGAAAAGTTTTGAATGAAATAACATGACTTCCGGTTTGCATCGGAAGTTCATATATAGTTAATTGGGACCTCCTGCCCCTAATGTTTCTATATTAGATAGGAGTTAGATAGTCTCGGCTTTAACCTAACTCCATTCTCGGGCTTAAGGAAAGTCGGACGGACGACAGTAGGAATTTATAGATCTACAGATTATTCAAATTGCAGCCCAAATATCTTTAAAAGCAATAATTACATGGGACACACAATCTATTTATTTTACTAAACTCTTATATAATGCTTATATGGAGAAAAATAATACAATTCAAACAAAAAATTTTCATGTTTTTTCAGGAAAGCAATTTAAATTGTGTTATATCAAATCAATATTATCCATATGTCATTTGTGCCACCTATTTCTGTAATATGACCTGTGACACGTTTTCAGCTAAAAATCTAGCTATATTTTCAATGAATTCTATTCAAAAACCACAAAAATTAAAAAAACGCCTTGTTTTTGATATGTCAAACTTTCTTCCAGATGAGCGATATTATTTTTTTTTCTATCAATATAAAACGAGGTTGAGATTATAGATGTAGACAAACTGCTAATCGAATATGCTATTAAGATCTTGATATCGGCAGTAATTATACGATTATTTTTCAAATTACATACGTATAATTGTTTGCTTGAAAATAATTACCGTATTTACTCGCATATAAGACGAGATTTTTATCCATTTTTCACTGCTTCGAAAACCTAGGTCGTCCTATACGCGCGAGCGAAGGATTCTTTTCATTTTTGTATAATTTTTGTAAACTATGTATTCGCATATTTTACCAAATTCTCACCTGGTGTTTAAAAACAAAAGTATTTTATCTGGGTCGTTTGAATCGTTCTTGTGTATTGTCATGATTAAAGATGAATAGCAATAGGAAAAGCAAAACTTTTGAATTGAATTCCAAAATTACACGGGAGCCCGATATAAGTTTTAATTCATTCCCACGTGAAAACAGATGATTATTTGAAAATTCGAAGAAACTCATAAGTGTAATCGACGAAGAGTGAATTCGACTTAAGAATTGGCAAAAAAGGTTCCCGATTGTCCAGCTTTACATGAACAAATTATGTTGTCGATTTTACAAGAATTTTCCTTGAAGTTTAAAATGCCAGTAAATTTTTGCGGGACAATGTGAGCATTTACGTGCATTTGATATTTTATTTGTTATTAAACGAAATAAAATTAGAATTGTATTAATAAATCTAACTTTCTTTATTTTGATCTTTAAAGTCACACCTCGTCCTATATGCGAGATCGTCTTACATTCGAGTAAATACGGTATAATTGTATTGGACAAAAATTATTTCGGATATAAATCGTAACAGTAGCGCTCCTAACAGAAGTAACTGAAACTGTGTTAATTTTCCAAAACGACAAAAGATTCGGATATTACAATAAAATTTTAGGTAATTTTATATAAGTTAAAGCGAATTGTTTGAGTTAACTAAAGTAAAATATTTAAATATTTTTTTACTTGAAAGTTTGTATTCAAGTCTTTTGAAATGCTTTCGGTAAGGATACCCAAATTATCTCGAATATTGATGCAATAAACGTTAGTGAAGTTTGTACCCGAATACCCATCTCCAGCGCTAGCTTAAAACAAAAAAATATTTATAATTTTTTGTTTATCTCGAGTTACTGAAGTTTAAGATTGATATTTACATGAGATGATATAAAATTGTTGTTTTTAATAAATGATTTGTAAACGATTCAGATATTTTATTTTTTATAAAATTACATATTGAATAGTAGAAATAGATTAAATTGTAATTATTTCCGAAGGTAATACAATGTAAATCATCATAGTTTGTATTAATGTAGAGTTTGATTGTTGCCGCTCTTTAAATACTTAGCCTAAATGTGTGGATTAGATTATTTCGAATGCTAATCAAACTTGAAATTAAAAATGTCGTGAAAAGAAAATCGAAATCGAGATTTTAATAATACATTTTAAAGAAAAAATTGCGAAATCGTCTGTCTTCAAACTGACCTTTATAAAGAATCTCATGAGTTTGCGAGCGATTTTAAAATTTTGATGAACAATGGGGTGGGGCTGCCGGTTGAAAATGTCAGTCGATGCCATAGTTGGTCTTTAAATAAGGAATTCTGTTATATATAATTAATTAAAGAGATTCAATCAATATTCTTATTTGGACATGTAATATAATCATCGATTTAATAAAAATAAAAATTATATGATTATAATTATTACTGTTTATCAGGTTCATATATAATGATATTGTTTTTAAAGAAAAATATTTTGATAGAATGTATCATCATGGCGATAGTTATAATGTTCAAATAAATTTATAATTTTGGAAAAAAGTTGTAATTGCCAAAGTTTATTTATTAATTCATAGCATAAATTTGATTTATTGTTTTATGACTGTCTGTCAAAAGTAAGATACAAGAGATATAAATTATTAGTCATTTTTTAAAAATTGTTTTTCTGTTATGTTGATGCTTTATTAAAATATGATCTGAGATGTAAAAATATTAAAAACATTAATATTTTACCTTACTACTGTATACAAATTCTCATTCTCCATATTAACTTTTTATATTTCTTGCTTTTTTATTATTACTACTGCACATAACTAAAATAGTAATAATAATACTGTATCACATTAATCTGATGACCACTATCCCTTCAAAACAATTTCAAGTAAAAAATCTGACAAACACATATGTTAGTTATGGATTAAATTATTATTTTATTATTTAAATTATTTGTTCAAACACATGTTAATGAATAATTAAGTTGTTGGAATTTCATTTCCAACAGCTTATTTTGGATAGTAATATAGAATCTAGTTGTGAGAGTAATACTCGTAGATTAGATTATATTTTAGATGAATGAATAGGGAGCTATATCTTAAATCAGCGATTCCCAACCTGTGGTACGCTTACCCCTAGGGGTACGCGATAGGTTGTTTAGGGGTACAGGAAAAAGTTAGTTATTATGGCAGAAAAAATAATATATTATGTATCACAAACTAATAGTATTAAAAAATTATTAGATAAAAAATGTTCCTTGCAACAATCACAACTTTATTACCTGTATACATTTTTTCTTTTAGGTTTTTTTTCTTTAATTTAAAGTTACAATATGTAAAATTAACAATACGGTTACTCACTAAATTTCTTAAATGAGGGGTACAATCTAGAGATATGACATGTCACGGGGTACGCTAATGAAAAAAGGTTGGGAACCACTG
>NW_019384947.1:34182-41916 GCF_000671375.1 Centruroides sculpturatus | reverse complement strand
TTTCTGATAAGTTATTTTTCTGCGAAAACTTCGTTGAACTTTGGAGACATCATTAATAGAAATAATTTTTATGGCCATTGAATAAGAAATGTTTCTTTCACAAGAAATGTATAAAATTACAGTGCTGTATTAGACTTACAGTACCTAATTTACATGCTGTACAGACGATAGTAAACTCAACTTACTCGCCTAAACTCTCCATAGCGTGGCGCTGGACGGCGGAAAGTATATATATAATTATAATAAAGTTAAGTTAATATATAATTATATATACAGTACCTAATTTATATATAATACTGTACAGACGATAGTAAACTCAATTTACCCGCCTAAACTCTTCGTAGCGTGGCACTGGACGGTGGAAAGTAGTTCAGCAGCTCGTCCACTATTGGCCCAGATTCGACCAATCCTGTCACGACACGAGTCAGCAATGACGTTTTACGAGTCCCTTTTAGCATCCTTATACGAATACTGTCACAATTTTTTCGCCACGTTATAGGAATCTCCATTATAGGAACCCACGTTATAGGGGGTCGACTGTACTATATAAATTAGGAGCTCTTTTGTAAACTATTTTGGAGTGTTTTTGTCTGATACTTGTTTGATGATGTCCTTGATGTTTTTATTATAAGTGATTCGATTTTAAACTGACTTGTTTGGGTTTTTAATCTTTTGCCTCTTTCCTATCTTTTAATTAGCCCTTCTATTGTACTTTTTTATATCCCAAATTTGAAGCTATTTCTTTGATTCTATTAATTCCATCCTGTCTAGTACATTAGAGCAATATGAACATGCTATTCTAATGATTGCACAAAAAGCGGACAGTTTGTATCCATACGGGTATTCGAGTTAGCCAGAATGTAAAGTGGACTATGTGTTGGTATTATGTAAATACTTGTTGTTATACAATCTCCTTTCAAATGGATGTCTATATCCAGAAAATGCATTCATTCATGACTTTTTTTGGCCGTAGTTTGTTTTAATTCGTTGTTGTTGTTGATTACTTGTACGAATTCATGTGTTCTCTTGCTGTTTTTTCAAATAATGTACTCATCGTCACATATCTTTTGTAAAATACAGAATCCATTAATAATGTGTTTCTCCAAGTTGCGTAGAACTAGTTCACATAATCCTGACATTGGACTTCCCATAGGCACCCCTTTCTTTTGTCTGTATGCTTGTTTATCGAAACTGAAGAAGGACTCATAACATACCAATTTGGCTAATTCCATCATATAATTCGCAAATGCACCAACTTCTGGTTTTATGTGGAGCATAAATTCCATTAAAGCTTCATAACAGGATTTTATTTTTATGGATGGATATAGGTTTTCAAAATCCATAACTGACCCAACTTCTTCATCAAGTAAACTTAATTCCTGTAATTCTTTTCTTACTTTACAGTTGGGTTTTGTGCAATGAGAACATTGTTTACATAGATTTATTTCAGATGAACTAGGCCAATGTTCTGCAACCTGTGTGCCATCACAAGGTGAAAGGTGTGATGTGAACTTTTACATATTCTATTAGTTTCAAGTTTTACTTATATATTTTTATCACAGTTGTTGTTTCTTATGCTTGTATTTCATTCACTGATGAAATAAGATGATGTTAAAGCAATAAACACATATGTCGTCCCAGTACTCATTCTTTTCAAGCTATACATTGGACTCACACAGATCTTGAGCAACTCCAAATGAAAACAAGAACAACACTTACTAAGCACTTACTAAGATAAATCTGCCATAGAAAGATTAACCCTTCTGTGCAAAGGTGGCCTGATCGACATAGTTAGCCTCCACTACAAACAAATAGACATTGCAAGAGTTTTTCTACAAAAAACAAGAAACATCACAGTTACACAAAGCAGTAACTCTAGCAGACTCAAATAACACACCATTAAATTTGCACTCCCAACGTATGGACACAACATATAAATAGCATAGACACCATTAAGCAATCATGGGTGTGAAAGGCACTCCATGGCAGACATTCCTATGACCTGACCCAGGATTTTGTTGACAAAACTGCATCAAACAGCTGGTTAGCTCGGGGATGCCTCTTTGGGGAGATGGAAGGATTCATGATTGCCATACAGGACGTGTCATAAATACTAAAAACTACAGAAAACACATAGTCAAAGATACAACAATCACAAATGACACATGCAGAAAATGTCACATCATGCCAAAAACTATACAACACATTACTTCTGGGTGTTTATTGTACCTGTTGTTCTCTCCTGTACAGGTATGATACCCCACACACTACACAAAAGCCTGGGAACATTACAATTGAAGAGAAATACATACATCACATTACAGAAGGCCACTATATTGAATACATGCCACATTGTTAGGAAATTCCTGAATACAGACACACACTGACACACTTATTTAATTTTTATCTTGTTTTGGTTACTCGTCTGGCAAAGAACACAGCCATTGGTATCACCGAGTTAACTCACAAAACTCAACATAATAATAATAATAGGTTTATGGCATTACAAAATTCTACTAATAGTATCAAATCATATGTTTTTGAGGGGAATAACATCTTGTTGTGCCGTGTTGAGTCATATAGAGTCATAGGTGTGCCGCGAGTAGAAAAGGGTTGCGGAACACTGAACTAAGCAACAATGTTCTCATTGGACAGGAAGCTAAAAATCTTTTATTACAGAATGCTTGTATGCACACAAACCACAACAGTATTACAGGAACAGGTGTCTGCAAGCTATTCCTATCGATGAGTTGACTAAAACAGTCCTGAGGGGATTTCAGGTTGGCTTGTGGAAGAGTTCAACTCAGTGTAAAGGATGAGATGCCTGATGGGGGAAAAAAATACACAAAAAATATTTTTTTTTCAAGTGAGAGGTTTCAAATACAAATGCATTAAAAATAATAATAAGATGATACTTCAAGGTATTTAGGGGAATAGCCTCGTGTCCTTAGTCTATTCTTGGCATGTCACTGAATGGCACTCGCAATCCAATAATATTGAACAATTGTTTCTTAAAGGATATTTGTTACTTCTACATTTTAAAGCAATATGTAAATTTTACAACATACAGGAAAATTCTCCTTGATTTAGTTTTTTGTTTAAATATGCATGTTATGAACTGTTTGTTAATGGTTTTAATTCTGACCATACTGCTTTTCTTTTAGATCTCATCATTATTCATTTCCCTAAAATATTTGGTTGCTTTGTGTCCATTTCTAGATGGAAAAATTTCTGTTAGAAAGATACTTCAAGCTAGTTATGTTTTTATTGAACTTGATTACATGATACAACAAAAATTTGATACTGTTTACTACTTGTCAAAATGATTTAACACTTTCCTCTGCAAACTCAATGTGTCATCAGTGAGACAAATGGAAAAGATCAAGCAATTCAACAAGGTCTCAACATTTATAGATATGTACAAATGTGCTTTCTAGACACTTGCCAACATTGTTATTTACATTATTGGGTTGTTCGGAAAGTAATTTCGTTTTTTTTCCATGGAAAAAAAATGCAATATTTTTATAATAAATAAATATTTTATTGAATTATATATCGACCATTTTGGTCAAATACCTGTTGTCATCGTTTCTGGTAGTAGCATGATTTCACATTCATAAAAGTTTTGATCATTGCTTACAAAAAATTGATCTGAGTGATTTTTGACATTGTCACTTCAAGTAAATGTCTTACAGTTAAAAAAAATTTGTATGCACCAGAACAAGTAATAATCTGAGTATGCTCGATCTGGCTAATATGGTTGGTGTGATAACACCTGCCATCTAAGTTATAACAGTTTCTGACAAGTTACCAAACTTGTGTGAAATTCGATATTATCGTGATAAAACACTACACCTGTTTTGTTGATCAATTCTGGCTGCCTTTTCTGTTTTATGATATTACTCAATTTGTTTACTTGATGGCAGTACACTTTCGAATCAATTGTTAAATTGTCTGATAAAGCTCAAAAATTTCCTTAAAATCCCACCAAAGAGAGCATCTCTCTTTAAGAACATGTGGAACCCATATATCAAGCTTTGAAATGAAATCAATTTATTTCAAGTAATCATAAACAGTTCAATTTGACAAATTTAATCTCTTAGTGATTTCATGTGTTGTTATTCAGCAGTTTGCTTCAATCAGTACCTTTATTTTGTTTTCATTGGCTTCAACTGGTTATCCAGAATGTGGTGCATCTTCAATATTGAAATTGCCAGAACAAAATTTTGTAAACCAGTTTTGGCACTGTTGTTCTCTCAACACATCATCTCCATACATGTACCACAATTTTTTTCTTGCTTGAACAGCATTTTGATTTTTTGGTAATAAAAAAGCAAAATATGCCGAAAATGATGCTTTCAATCTTCCATATTTGATGGGACACAAAAAATAAACAATTGCACAAAATCAAACAAAATTTTTTACAAATAAGTCTTAAAATGTTATCTGTCAAAATATATAATGATAATGTGGTTTAGAATGAAAATGGCAGGAAAAATATGACTAGTCTGTATAGTGGTAAAAAAAACAAACTTACTTTCCGAACAACCTAATAAATAGTTAATAATTTTTCTTCCCACTCCAAAAAATTTTGGAATATCTTACTTAATTTTTCTAACTCAAATCCATAAGACTCTTTTCTTTATTTCTGATCAAATATATCAAACTAAGGGCTGTTAGGTGGCACTTTCTGTATTGTTAGTGGATTTGGTGAGTGTAGTTAATTTTTGTCGTAATATTGTCTTTTTTTTTTTTTTTCCTCAAGAGGCTGATAAGTGCTGGATGAGGTAGGTGGAACAAGACTTTAAATTGACATGTGTTGTGTTAGTGACTGACCACGTGCACTGAAAGCGATTAGGCCTAACCATCCTTTATTACAGGTACTCGTAAACCAAAAGCTACACAGGAGTCTAATGACAATGAGATGCATTACTTAGGTTTTGTTAAAATTATAGAGGAAGTCAAAGGTCTGATTTTGCCAATAGTCGGCAAGAGCCTGGTCAACCAACACGAATTTTATAAGTGAGTTAAATTACTGCAGAGGCTTGCCAATCTTCACCTCGGAGCTATTGAAAAGCATGTGGATATACAAGAAAAGATAATTAAACTGCAAAATGAAAAGACAGAAGTTCAAGTACAAGTTAAATCATACACGGACTGTTTGTCATGGAACTGAGGGTCCCAGGAGCATTTTCACAACATTGCTAGTAAAAAAGAGAAGCCTTGATTTTAATATCAAATTCTGAGGATAAAGGTAGGGAGAATCCTAAAATGGTAAAGACTAGTTTTGTGTTTCAGGGAGTCTAGAAAAAGTGTTGACAGCTGCATAATGATGAAAAATGGCAGAGTCAAATTGCCCTAATTTAGAAAATTTGGATAGGGCCCTACAGCAACAGAGCTGAAGAGTTCCAGTATACAGCAAAACGAAAAACCAAATTGCTCCCTCTCATCTGGATACAACACACAGATAGAGACCTTAATGCAAACAACTTGTATGATTGCCTGTGCTCCTAAAACAAATGTATAGAAAATGTGATTAAAAGCAGGGAGGAAATGAAGATTCACTTCCTGTTACCATCACGTTCTGACTTGAGCAATTCTTGGGAATAAAGGTCTTCCCTAAATTGAGATATACTGTACAGTTGTTCTTAAGAATGTATGTCGGACTTCATTCCTCTCCGGTTTTGAATCATGTAGGTGTACATCAGTGCTTTAACTGTTGTAAATTTGACCATGTGGCAGCAAACTGCATCATCAAGCAGCCAGCATGCAGTCATTGCAAAGAGGAGGGTCATAACTTCAAAAACTGTAAAAATAAGACTAACAATGTCTGTATCAAGTGCATTAATTGTATTTGTTAGTCACAATACTCAAAAAATCAAAACTGTGAGTTTCATCATAAAGCTTTAGATCCAAATTGTCCTAGATTGATAGCAGTAAAGCAAGAAGTTAATAGAAAACATGAATTATGATGAATATGGCTACTGACTTATCCTTGAATGTTATGCAACTCAATTTAAAATACTCCAGAGATGCTATGGATAAATGTGGTGCAATTTTTAAGTGAAACTCCCATTGATATCCTCTTAATCCAAGAACCATATACTTTCAATGATGTCGTAACAGTTTTCTGACTGCCTTTAGAGTTTTTGCCACTGATAGATTTACTCCTTGGACATGTATTATTGTATGTAATTCTAACCTCCCAGTTTTGATGCTAGATTAGATTAGCAACAATACCAGTGTCATGGCTACCCTTCTACTGGATGATGATATTACTACATCTGCTCCTGCTATTGCTCACCAAATGACCCACTTGAGGATGCAATATTTTCTCTTGACCAAATGTTTTGTATTATAACATCATCTAACTCATTATGGGTGTTGATTCTAATGCCAGGAGTTACACTTAGTATGATATTGTTGAAAACAAGTGTAGACGTCAATTTGAAGAGTTTGTCAATATGCATAATTTATATGTTATCAATGAAAAATATGATCCAACTTATGAATCTCCTTTGGGGAAAAGCTGGGTGCATCTAACTGTAGTGGGTAACAGTTTCCAATATGATCAATTGTCAGCAGCTGGACATTGAAACATTTTCAGACCATAGTGACGATTACAACTTCTCTTCGCCAAGCAACCATTAAGGAAAAATATAACCTTAACAAAGCTAACTAGGTAGGATTCATAAATGCTGTCTCAAGTAGGCTTGGCCTTTCCATCTTAGAGGTTTCACTGAGTTTAGATAACTTCTGTTAACAAATTAATCATACTATTCACTCAGCCACATCTATCTCAATACTGAAGAAATTTTCACATCTCAGGTGGACTCCTGGACTCCATGCTCCTTCACAAAGAAGTTAACAGGTTGAGATGAAGATATCAAAGGCAGAGAGATTCCACTTTAAAAACAGTTTTTGAAACCGATTATAGAGAAGCAAAGAGAAGTTATGTCAGGGAACTAAGCAAGGCAAAGGCAAGTTCCTGGAAATTGTACTGTAACACAAAAGGGAGTGATAATCCTTGGAAAAATATATATAAAATTATTAGCTGCAGTAAATCAACTAACTTTACTTCCAAATCTGTCTAGGACATTGCAGGGTTTACACATGATATTTCCTCCACACTACACTGCTTGGCCGACATGTACTTTCCTGATGGCAGTCTAACTGATGATATTGAATTTCATAGTCAACTGAGATTCCCATATGACTGAAGTACATTTAGCCAACCTAGGGATTTTCCTCGTCACTGAAACTGAACTTAAGCAGGTTGTGTTTCTGCTGCAACTGCCAAGTCTCCTGGACCTGATGGCATTTATGCAATTATGCTTCAGAAATGCTGTACTCATCTTGAGCAACTTCTTTTAATGTTGTTTAATGATTGTTTATATAATTCATATTTTTTACTGTGTTGGAAAGTAGCAGAAGAATCTGCTGAACAGGCTCAATTGGGAGGCTTCTGTACATAACTGGTTGTAAAGTACTATATTATTTTTCCGACTTTTCCAACGATTATCGACACTGCTGCGTGCCGGAAATAGCCGCTCCCTAACGGGTACTTTACGCGGATTCGCGTTAGTGTGCCAGGCCTGGACTTTAAGCGTGCACCGACTTAAATAATGACAAAGTTTGTCAATAACAAAATCAAATATTTAATTAAACTTCTAGTAATAAACTATATACAGTATTTAGTAAAAATCAAACAATAATTTATTCAATGAAATTCAA
>NW_019384947.1:21024-26216 GCF_000671375.1 Centruroides sculpturatus | reverse complement strand
CCGAGACTACAAATATTCGAGTACAAAGTAACCGGTTTCGACTTATTTCTACTTAAGAAGTAGTTAAATAATTAAGCGATTAGGGAATTGGGGACATAAACAAAACCCTGATGAAAGAGCCGAAATTTTACTTAAACAAAAGCTTAACTGAACCATCTCTAGCTGAGTACAGTGGAGACTAATTTCTTCGTATTAATGTAATAAAGACAGAAATTTTTCCAGTTGAATGAGAGTGACCGAAAAGTAGTAAATTTTGGAAATTTCTGAGAATACTTGGTCCTAAAACAAATTACTTAGAAAACAAATGACTATTAAGTTTAACATATTTAAGTTTTTACAGCTATGGTGAGAAACGTTTAAAATCTACAACATCCCTGTCACGTCCTTTGAGATATACTAGTGATGCGACAAAAGAGGTATTTGACATTGACTGGTATTGGCAC
The DNA here is from genome assembly GCF_000671375.1 of Centruroides sculpturatus. Taxonomy (NCBI): domain Eukaryota; kingdom Metazoa; phylum Arthropoda; class Arachnida; order Scorpiones; family Buthidae; genus Centruroides; species Centruroides sculpturatus. The sequence continues at coordinate 25,773 of NW_019384947.1, read as the reverse complement.
CCTGGGGATTTGGCAGTCTGCGTGTATGCACGCTCTGTAACCGTCTTCGATTCCATCCGTTAGCCACTCATAGGGAGCTATTTGACTAAGTGCATTGTTTTAAGATTAAAAAGTAAAGAATATTCTATATTTTTATGTTTCTTTACAAAGCTATATTTAATTAATTTTCTTTAAAAGTATATTCATACAATTGAAGAATATTTTGTACCAGGTATGTACCGGTACATCCACCACACATTTTATTTCACCGAGTAAGTTTTATTATTTTATTTTTAATTGTAGCCCTTATATCATGGCTAGTGATTCAGAATGTAATTGTGATTTAAAAATGCATTTAGAGGAGTCTATGGTTTTTACTGGCTTATCGAATAAACGATATGAATGGACCCTAGACCAGGGATGGCAAACCTTTTTGTGTTCGTGTGCCATATTGTAAGCATACTTAGCTTTAAAGATGTTTATGCATGCCAAAGTTTCAGGCTTTGAATAACAATATTTAAAGAAATTAAACGAATACACTTTAATTAGAATAAATGTAAAAAGCTGATTGCAAAAAGGATGATCAAGTGGTAAACCAAAAAGATGATTGAAAAAGACAGAAATCATATGATACATTATGTGGCAAATGATTTCTCCTTACGTGCCACAGATTTGCCACCCCTGCCCTAGACCATCACTGACGCGCAATTGACTGATTGCCCCCGGATGTCAGCTTCTTACAGAAACACAGTTTCCCTATCATCAAATNGTTGGTGAGTTGGTTTTTCTTCTATTTTTAAGTTACTAAGGTGAATGGTGAGGAAACCTTCGTCCTAACAAAACATAAGCCCCAAACAAAAATAGAATAATAAGCAAAATAAAAGTAAATAAAAATAATGTTCAGACTTGGTTCCTTACATGGTTTTCTGATAAACAGCAGTGGGGTTTGTAAAGGGAAGAACAGCAGATAGTGCTCTGTTTAATTTGACAGAATATATCCAGAATCAGAATGGACTCAATAATAGAAAATACACAGCAATAATTTTTGTAGTTATTATAGCAGTTTTTGACAATGCTTGGCATCCTAACATCATCAGTCATCTTAAAAAGCTGTGCTGCCCACCTTATCTGATCAGTGTGATTTGTGGTGTGCTTTTTAAGTAAGTACCATTTGAAAATAGGACCGCTGCAGTGCTATGGTTGGTGTTCTGCAAATTTGCGCTGAGTACTTACATCTGTTGGCTAGTCACAGACACAATTACGGAAGCATTAGTTCGTTTTATGTTTGTTCGTGTGTGTTTAAAATGCCTCAGACAATTGAAAATCCTGCCGATTGTGAAGTATGCACGGTGATTCATTTTTTTAATGCAAAAGACATGAAAGCGGCTGACATTCATCAGCAGATTAGTGAGATGTATGGAAAAACATTATGAGTGATGGAATGGTAAGAAAGTGGATTAGAGCATTTAAAGATAGCCATAATAATGTCCATGATGAGGAGCATAGTGGGCGACTGTCTGTCATTACTGAAGACTTGGTGCAGAAAGTTGTTGCAAAAATTCAAGAAAACAGATGCTTTATGATTTTGTCATCCAAAACAAAAAGCATGGCAAGCTCAGTAAGGGGATTGTTTTGCTTCATGACAATGCTCGTCCACATGTGACTCAATGAACCTGAGATCTTATCACATCTTATGGCTGGGAACACCTCGATCACCCTATGTATAGCCCTGATCTAGCGACTAGTGACTACCACTTGTTCCTCCACTTGAAAAGGCATCTAGGCAGTCAGTGCTACGACACTGTCAAAATGATGTGCTGCAGTGGTTGGCAAATCAGGTGGTACGTTACTATGAGGATGGAATTCGGAAGCTTGTTGTGTGATATGAAAAGTGCCTTCATATTAGAGGAAATTATGTTGAAAAGTAGATTAAGATACATGCTTACATGTAAGAATATAATAAACTCCACCATACCTTTAAAATGCAGTCTAATTTAAACAGTTATTGAACGTTTTCAGTCAAATTAACAGACCTTCTTCAGGATCGACGTAAAGAATTTAAGCGGTGGCATTATAAAGAACAAATGGACATGCACAATTGAATCTTGGAAGATTGTAGAGCATGCGTTTTTAGAATTACTGTTTGGCAAGTTTAAATTCTTTACGTCGATCCTGAAGAAGGTCTGTTAATTTGACTGAAAACGTTCGATAACTGTTTAAATTAGACTGCATTTTAAAGGTATGGTGGAGTTTATTAACTAATAATGCAGTTAGAGATATAATGTAAGAATATAATTATTTTAAAAATTGCAGTTATGTTTTTCTAATATCAAAACAGTACTTACTTAAAAAACATTCCTCATATGTTCTTATCTAAGTGATAGGAAGATTCGTCTAGTATCTAGTATTTAATTTAAAGCATCTTAGAACACCACCCTGTAGGCAGAATTTAGTATCTCCATTTCTACAGATTCTTATTGTAAACTTTCTATTGTGCAATAATAGTATAAATATATTTGTACAAACATTTGCAGACAATATTGTGATATCCTATCAGCATGCAGATCTTCAAATGGTGCAGGAGAAGCTAAGTATAGCCCTGGAGACTGCAAGTCTGGGCACAAAAAATAAATTTTTATTTAGCACAAACAAAACTGTAGGAATGCTTTTTACCTCCAAGTATAAGTATTTGTTGTCATCTCTTAAATTCAATAATGTGAATATTAATTGATTGGGTCAGCACCCACAAATATTTGGGAGTTTAAGTTAACCTACAAAAATTATCTAGAGTACATTTTGGCTTGAGTCAGACAGTTTAGTAACCAACTCATGAGATGTGCAAGGTGTACTTGGGGTTTAACTTCTGCAGTTGTCTCAACTTTAATCAAAGGAACTATCCAACTGCTAGTGTTTTATGCAGCTTCTTGTTGGGCTCATGTTTCCTACAAGTCTTCCTACGCTTCTAAACTTCTTAGTGTGCAATGTCTTTTTCTGTTAAAAAAAAAAAGTTGGTTGCTGTAGGACTCATCTACAGATCTACAAATTCTTTGTCAGTTCTGGCAGGTGTTCTTGGACCCTGGCCCTGCAAGCTAAGATGCTCCAGTATTATGTGAGGACAAGTTGCATCAGCACTTTCCATGAGCGTCTCGTTTTGAGGACTGGTATCAGCTTATTCCTATGCGAGTGGGTTGTTCACAATGGCTTTTTACATTCAGCTGACTTCAATCTGTCTGGTGTGTCTCTTGATTTTCTTCCTATTCCTGGGCCTGCTATTCTGAGTGATGTTTACATCTTCACAGACTGTTTCAAGTCTGAGCATAGTGTTAGCTCAAGTGTTTGTGTATATACCCATCTACATGAAAAACCTCGGCATATATTTAGGCAGCATTACAATCAGGCTACCACTATATATCAAGCCAAATTAGATGCAATCCATCAGGCAGTTTGATGGTGCTTGACACTTCCTGACCATTCTAAATTTATTTCAAGTTTTATTGACTGTAAAGCTGCTTTGGTCTTTCTTATGAATATTGACTCTCAAAGTAATTGGATTAGAAACATTCGAGAAACCGTAAGTTTAAGTTTGAAATGCTTTTGTTTGAAATGTAAGGAAAACATTCAATTGTGAAAGAGGGACAGCTGCTATTAAATGTCATCGGAAGAAACCTATGCCCACACCTGGGAATGAACCTTTGCCATGTCAATAGTTGATCTCATGATCATTTTCCCAGGCACCAAGCATAAAAGGTGGAGACACCGAAGTTCTGGGCAGTCATCCCATAAAAGTTTGAAGGAAGGTGAATAGATTAAGTAGTGCCCAGAGTAATCAACAACTAGGCGCCAAGTTCAGCGGACCTCCATGAACAAACTGTCCCGGTCCATGCAAATCAACAATAAGAAGACCCGTCTTCAAATTCCTCTCTCCCCGATCAAACGAATGTCACCTAATTTGATGAACGAATATTGAGGTATCTACAGATTCTTGTAAACTCTCTCTCTCAGCAGACGTAGTGACAGAGCTAGTCATTAGGTCAGCACGTGAGCTGATTAGAAACTTTTGTCAATCCACTCCATAGGAGTGTATATGTAACTTCATTTAACTGCATCTAATCTTAGGTATAGTTATATAATAAACTCGTTGTTGTCTGTTTAAAACCTGTCTCCTGTCATTCCGAAACACGGACACCTGTCGACTTGTTCATCCCCTTGCCACTCGATAAAAAGCCCTCTGAAACGACAACATGAGTGGTCTTTGCAGACTGTTGCCAATTAAGAGGTCATTAGGGTGTGACCCAGTGGTCCCCTAGTGATGATACATGTAGAATTTTCTTCTGTAATTTTTCATTGGATGGAGAATTATTGTTTAATAAAAACTGAAGACAAAAACTGCCCAAAAAACCCCAAAGAAGGTATATGTGAAGACCCAACCGAGGTCCGAATCATGTAAATCGCGATATTCCTATGATTAAATAATAACGATAGATTAATTATGAGAGGGAGAGGAAAATCCCATAATTTAAACAACGCGGCACAAAATGTAGACAACGAGTCTCGGATGACTCGAACATGTGTTAAACGAACTGTCAATGTCAGAATGAAAAGTCATAAGTCAGAGACAAGTGGTCATATGCAGGTAGAACTTTGACCCCCGCTCTCATAAACAGTCAATCTAGGGAAACAATTTCTGAAAAGACGGAAAGATTTAAGAGAGATAAATCATTGCATATGATCGTTCGAGTACCCAGATGACAGAAATCGCGAGTAACGGAG
>NW_019384947.1:1088-18347 GCF_000671375.1 Centruroides sculpturatus | reverse complement strand
CCGAGACTACAAATATTCGAGTACAAAGTAACCGGTTTCGACTTATTTCTACTTAAGAAGTAGTTAAATAATTAAGCGATTAGGGAATTGGGGACATAAACAAAACCCTGATGAAAGAGCCGAAATTTTACTTAAACAAAAGCTTAACTGAACCATCTCTAGCTGAGTACAGTGGAGACTAATTTCTTCGTATTAATGTAATAAAGACAGAAATTTTTCCAGTTGAATGAGAGTGACCGAAAAGTAGTAAATTTTGGAAATTTCTGAGAATACTTGGTCCTAAAACAAATTACTTAGAAAACAAATGACTATTAAGTTTAACATATTTAAGTTTTTACAGCTATGGTGAGAAACGTTTAAAATCTACAACATCCCTGTCACGTCCTTTGAGATATACTAGTGATGCGACAAAAGAGGTATTTGACATTGACTGGTATTGGCACCCTGGGGATTTGGCAGTCTGCGTGTATGCACGCTCTGTAACCGTCTTCGATTCCATCCGTTAGCCACTCATAGGGAGCTATTTGACTAAGTGCATTGTTTTAAGATTAAAAAGTAAAGAATATTCTATATTTTTATGTTTCTTTACAAAGCTATATTTAATTAATTTTCTTTAAAAGTATATTCATACAATTGAAGAATATTTTGTACCAGGTATGTACCGGTACATCCACCACACATTTTATTTCACCGAGTAAGTTTTATTATTTTATTTTTAATTGTAGCCCTTATATCATGGCTAGTGATTCAGAATGTAATTGTGATTTAAAAATGCATTTAGAGGAGTCTATGGTTTTTACTGGCTTATCGAATAAACGATATGAATGGACCCTAGACCAGGGATGGCAAACCTTTTTGTGTTCGTGTGCCATATTGTAAGCATACTTAGCTTTAAAGATGTTTATGCATGCCAAAGTTTCAGGCTTTGAATAACAATATTTAAAGAAATTAAACGAATACACTTTAATTAGAATAAATGTAAAAAGCTGATTGCAAAAAGGATGATCAAGTGGTAAACCAAAAAGATGATTGAAAAAGACAGAAATCATATGATACATTATGTGGCAAATGATTTCTCCTTACGTGCCACAGATTTGCCACCCCTGCCCTAGACCATCACTGACGCGCAATTGACTGATTGCCCCCGGATGTCAGCTTCTTACAGAAACACAGTTTCCCTATCATCAAATATCACGGCACACCACTGTTATATAGTATAAACAGATTAGTAGCAGGATTGCTTGTATATACATATGCTTAAATGCAATAATTTTAAGTTGATGTAAAAGTGACACAGAAAATATTTTCATTAAAAATATTTTCTGTGTCACTTTTAATCTCTCTAGAAAAATTTAATCTCATAACTCTAGAAAAATTTAAAATATTTCTAGAGTTATGCAATCTTACTTTTGAACAGCTTGATTAATGACATTTAACTTATATATAGCAGCATCAAAAAGTTTCTGAAAATGTTCAGGACAATGCAACAAAGCAATCAGATAAGAAAAAATAAAATTACAACATATAGTTGTGCAATAATATTAAAAAGGTACTATCTCATTACTAAGCTTTTATCCATTGACACATGCAGAATGATCTGTGAATAGATTCACTGTTATTCATCACAAATGGATTCTAGCAGCAGAATATTATTTCAGAAACAGCTCACCATCATCATCATTTATGTTCTAAGCAAGAAATGGACAGAAATATTAAACTTGTTGTATGAAGTGTATGTTGAGTTAGCAATGAAGCAACTACTGTACAAGTGGCATATGCACTTCTGTAAAAGGCAGGAATATTCAGGCAGTCATGGTCATCCTGCACTAAACGAAGAAAGATTGCTTCCAGAAGTGCATTAAGGTGATGTACAAGCACTGACAAAAATATGTTGTTACTTAATGACAATATTTTGAAGGATATTTTTAAATCTCCATATACCGTAACAATTCCAAAAATAAAAATATTTCCAGAAACTTTTTGATGCTACCAATACTTGAAATTCATATGCATTTAGTTTAGATATTGTATTTAATAACTATTCATTTTCCTTAATAAAGAAAATACATTTTTATTTTAGGATGGCTATGAAACTTCACAGACTTATCATTGTACTACTCTGGAAACCCAAGAAGATAATGAAATATTACAAGAAGTATGTTTTTTAATTAAATTTTTTTGTTATCTGATATGGATATATTGGTTTTCAGAAGTATAAGGTAGAAAGTCTTTGTTTGATGGGCTTGTTTTGGTTCTTCAAAGCTTTAAATTTAGTCTTTTTATAATGATTGCAAATTGTTTAGATTATGCAAAGTGTACAATTAGTATAATAATTAGATGTGTTTAGGGTGTCATAGACCATTCATACACTTCTTTTAAAATGAAGAAAAGTAAGTTGAATTTTCTAAATGGAATGTAATAGTTTTTAAATTAGATTTGGATTAAATGCAAAAAAAAAAAAAAGAATTTTGCCTCATATTTTTATAAAAATTCTTTCATTGACATGGAGTGTGATGCATGGAGAAATATATTGTCAAAATAATCTTTCATTTTAAAAAGAATGTACAGGTGGTTTGTGAAACTTTATATATATAATATTGATCAGAGATTCCTTGACTAGATTGCTAGCAATTCCAAAGAGTTATATGTATATAACTATATGGAGATCAATCGATCAATAAATTAATGGAGGAAAATGAACAAAATTTATTTTTATTATGTTTAAAAATTTAATACATAATAATAATTGAGATGATAATAAAATTTAAAGAAAAAAGTAATAAAGTAGAATACAAATTTGAATTTTCATTTTTGTTTAATAAAATAAAAATTTATATTAATTTTTCAATGGCAAGATGACAGAGGTAGCAGAGGCATTAGTTTACTGCTTTGGAAGACTGCAATTTCAGTTAACTTAAATTTTTATGGATAGATTGATTTTAGAAAGATCAATCTCTTTACTACCCAACTTTTCCCATTGTGGGTAAGCCTGGTCCATAAACATGCAAATATAGCCCTCTTATTTCACCAGAGATAATCAAAAATAAAGAAAAAATTTCTGTTTGATGTTTTATTTCATTCTGTTGGTAGTTTATTTGTTATTTTGTATCAGTACAGAAACAAATTTTAATTTAATTTTGGAAAAGGATCAAGTGAAAATATTGGGAACATTTGGTATAGATGAATGTCTTCTAATTGATTTGATACAAAATAATATGCCATTTATTGCACATTATAATGCTGTAGCATATAATTTGTTTAGATGTTATATTTATTTGAAATTGAAAATTCTAGTAATCTTGTTTAGTTTGATAAGAGAAAAAAAATCAGCTAGGATGAAGGCCATTTCTTCATATATGTGAATAATCTTGCATAACTTTTATCTATACTAATATTATAAAGAGGTAATATTTGTAAGTTTGGATGTAGGGGTAATCTCCAAAACTACTCATCTGATTTCAAAAATTCTTTCACCAATATTTAGAATGGAACTTCAGGGTGGACATAGGCTGTATATTATTTTGTTAAACATTCATATAAATTAAAAGATATCATCTAGGGTGAAGGCTTTTATGTCCAACAGATGGTGCTACGAGCACGACGACTTAAGTTTGCTTTTCTGTGAGGATGAACTAAAGCAGATCATCTTCTATCTATCTATATAAATAAAAATGTAATGTTCATTTGTTCTTACCAATTCCTTTGAAATTTTGACACAATGTTGCATTGGAATACACACGTGTTTTTATATAATATACATGTCAAAATTCCCCCACTGGGAAGAGATGGACAGGATTAAGGCTTACCATAAAGAACTCTGTTTCTATTTATACTATCTTAGATGCGGTTTTTTGCATTTTTGATTGCGTTTTAATAGGATACGTCAAGAGAATGTACACTAAAAAGGAATTTTTTGAAAAATTCCCCCGCCACTGGGGAAGTGTTATACATTTATAATAGATACGTTTTGAGCCACAACAATGCGTGGCGGGGTCTGCTAATGAAATACAAAGTTAGAAAACAAATATAAAACTGAGATGTAGAAATTTCTTTTATTTCACTTCAAATACAATATATTCCTGCTAATTGCCATGTAATATAGTTCTTCTTAGGAGCACTAAAGAAATTACAGAAATTTTCTAACTATGGAACTGTATGGTTGCATCTGTTTTTATTTTAATCCCTGGAACAAATTTAACAAATGAACAAAGAAAGAGAAGAGCATTGCATTCTAAAAGTTAACAAGAATATTCCATTTTATTTTTAAAATTATTAAAATCTTAATTTTTTTTTTTAAGTACTAACATCTGAACAAATGTCTTAAAACTTAGATAATAAGTATCAAAGATATATCAGATAATGTGCAATACATTCATTTAATTTTTCTTTATTATTGCTAAACAGAATGAAATAAGATATTCTACAACAAGAAAAAAAAATGTTAACCTTTTGAACTTCATTCTGCAGCATCTGGATATCATGTATTTTCTGTTTTCTTAAAAATAATTAGAGTAATCTGCATTTGCTTGCTTTTGCTCAATAGATCTTTAAATTTCACACGAGATGGAGCTAAGCTTTTTTGAAGCTTCCTTTTGAAATTTGTGCTTCTTTCAGTCAAAGAGTCTGCTTTCAAAAAGAGAGATTTTAATCAGCTGGCCAAGTTATATATCTTCCCACATGTTTTTTAACATAAAATTTGAAACTTTTAGAATTTTTTATGTTATCAGCCTTTGAATTTCCACTAAATCTGCAACACTAGCCACTTTCTCTTCAATAAGTTTCCAGTAGTCCTATCATCAAAATCTTCCCCTCCTTTCAACTTAGTAAGTTATATTATCACACTGATTCTATTTTCTGCTAGGTTAACTATTTGAGTGAATGCCTCTGGCCATATTTTTTTTCTGTCATACATTTAATGCTGATGGTTTTATTACTTTGATAAAACTACATTCTGATGAGATATCAAATATCTGTTAATTAAAGATTAAAAAATGATAGGTATATGACAATTGATAAATAACTCACCTTGTAAATAATGTGTGGCAGTAACATAAATTGTGCAAGCTAAGGCAGCTACATTCTTTTATTTGCTGGAAATTTTGAATTTAGGTGTGATTTGCAAATTTTAAACAAACTATTATAATAATTTAGTTAAATTTTTAAGTCAATTGTGAAATCCTTGATTCAGCATTTTGTGATTCAATATCTTCTAATATAGAAGGAAAGGTTACTCTCTATCTCTGCATTGTTTAAGATGGGAAATTGTTGTATGTGAGGTGAAGGCAGACATTGAGGCAAGACACTGTATAGAATAACCATTTATTATGGAAAAATGCTTACAAGTAGTTTGTACTGAAGATCTTCCTCTAGACAGAGTTCAGTTTGCAAGGTTAGTCCTTGGTAGTGTACAGAATTGTCCTTTCAGTTACTCCCACATAGTTTGAGTCTAAGGTTGTTATTGTTCGGTAGCAAAGTTTGATTGATGATGGTCATTGACTTGAAGAGAGCACATCAAGTAGAGAATGGAGTTTCCTGTTAGAGAAGGTCTGAAATTTTGTGTTGAAGTGACTGAGAAGATGGATTCAGGCAAATGAACATGTACAGTAATTTGATAGACTGTAGATCTTGGAAAGAGAGTAGCTCTCCTTGCAGATGAGAACTTTGTTGCACAGAGTTAGCAAAAAAGGGATTATAATGAAAAAAACAGATCTGACAAGTGAGACAAAGAATGTAAATCTTTTTTAGATAAAAGGACCTCATGTCCTTGAGGCATTGGGCTCTGATTGGTTCCAGTTTCTTTTTCTTTCTGATTGGTCCTCAGCTTTTTCCAGATAAAATTCTAGACCAAAATGGGCTGTGAGAAAGATTGGTATTAATATCCAATTTCATGCAGCGTCCCAGTACTGACCAGATGATCTTTGGAACCTTTGCTTGTAATTCATAACATTGTTTTCTCTCCTGACACCAAAGAATTTTAATTGTTTTAATGCAACATTTTTATTAAACAAAGTAATTCATTTCATCATTATTTTGTCATTTCTGTGATTGTAAAGATGAAAGTTTGACTTTCTCACTCACACTCATTAAAATTCTAACATATGAGCTTGAGTGTAACTTGGGACTTCACAGAACTATAAAAGTTGTCAAATTTAATAAATTTGAAATAAATATTATTGAAAAAGGAAACATTTGTTAAGAAAGTTATTGTTAAGGAAACATTTTTAATTATTATAAATATTTACACAACATGCAATTTATGATTATTAAAATATTATAGCAAATAATTTTATTTTTAGACTACAGTAAATGATCCATCATCTTTGATTTCTAATGGATTGAATAATTCTGCAAACAATTCATTACTGATGCATGATATATCAATATCTACTGAAGCACATCCATTAAGAAGTTCTCACTTGTCTTCCATCTACAGTGCAGAATGGCCAATTGAAGACGGTAATTTTATTTGTATTAACTATTTAGTAATTTGAAATTTGCAGCAAACATTTCTTCAGAAATATTTGTTGCAAATTTGCTTGCTTTATTTTTAAATACAAATACTTATTAAAATTTCTGGTATACATACATACATACATACATACATACATACATACATACATACATACATAGGCCTACATGATGCATATGTTACATCAAACTGTTGAATGTTGTTCATTTTGTAAAATGGACAATAATTTGTAAAATTGGCTCATCAACTGCCAGTTTCCTAAATTAGGTCAATTTTTTGCTGAATTTGTGAAATTGTTGTTTTATATTTTTCAATAAGATACTAAACATTTATTTTGCTCATTGAATTATGGCTTAGAAAATGTTAGGAGATGAAGATTTATTTTATTATTGTCTTCTTAGTTGAAGGTTACTTAAGGATATTTTATATTTCTTAATGATATTCATTACAAGCATGTTGAATTAAATGCTAGATTAGGGCCTAAGCATATATAATAAAAAAAGTGAATACTAATACAAAAGTTTCAAAATAACAGTAAACAAAAATGAAACAAAATAAAATTTACCACAACACTGCGTGTCACTTCATGCAATTGCAGTTTCATGAATTAGACAGGAATACAGTGGTGCCTCGTATAATGTACTTAATCTGTTCCAGGTGCACATCCATTAAGTGAAAAGTCTGTTATACGAAATGCGTTTTCCCATAGAAATGCATGTTAAAACATATAATTCGTTCCTCAGCATAAAATAACCATACTGTACCATTAAAAAAATGAAAATGGAGCAGTCACCAATTATGCCGGGTAGTCAGATGTTGTGAGGAGGAGGTGGAGGAACATTTTCTTCACACTCATACAGATACAGACTTTTTACACATTGCAGCAGGTCTCTTCTTATTGTTTTTTAATCGGAGTCAGATTCAGGAGAGGCTACTGGGGCTTGCAGGGTCAACTCCTCTTGTTCCATTCTTTGTTTTTTGGCATCTTGCTTCTTGAAAAACATGTCCAAGGTGGTCTGTTTCTCTCTCTTCTTCAACACCTGTCGGAATTGGCGGGCAAGGGTGTTATCGTAGAGATCATTGATCCTGTTGGCCTCAGCTCTGTTTGGATAATGAGTGTTGGTAAACTCCTGAACCTCTCACCATTTGACAAAGAAGTTCTTGTCAACTTTCACTTCTGATGATTTTTTGCTTTGTTTCAATTGAAATCACCTTTCTGTATTTTTAGAAGCCATGATTTGCACAACACTTGAATAAATGTAAATACCCTGCACTGAGGTGATGTACAGTATTTAATAAACAAGAGAGCAAGCCAAATCCCAACGGGAGCTCTGTACTTCAGATATATTAATTAATAATATATTCTAATAATACTAATATATTATAAAAATAGTAGATTGTCATTGGCAACAGCAAAAGAGTGGAAACATCATTTGCAACTTGTTCACAGAAATGTTGTTCGCCTAACATAACTGCCGAACAGAAAGTCCATTGTTCGCAGCCAGTCCGTTGCTCGAATCATGTAATGGACAAACAGAAAGTCTGTTGTTTGCAGCATCTGTACGTTATACGAGGCATCACTGTATTGTCAAACTTTTATATTTAATTTTTTTTATTATATATGTTTAAACCTCTATTCCAGCATTTAATGTAACATCTATGTAATACTTTATTAGAGGATAATTTTGATTTTACATAAACATCTAACTCAGTGCTGAATCATTCTTGTGCACCAATATCTTTTATTGTATTTTATTCTTTGCATTGAAATATATTTGAGTGGTTGGACTCATTATTGTTTCTGATGTATTAACTATCAATCATTATTTAATGTTATAAACTTTTTAATTTACATTAATGTAAAAAATAATAAATGATAAAATAATCATTGATTAAAAATTGTATGCAGTATATTATAATTATAATTATGCTTTTTATATATGATTATTTTTAATTTTTATCACAGACAATTTAATAGTTAAATGCAAATGTTTTTAAAAAGATTAATTACTGAAAATATATTCATATGCATATTTTATTTATTTATTTATATATTTGTTTATTTAAACATTGTTTTTTCATAGAAATAGTTAATAATATACCTGACAATTTAACTACACGAAATCATCCAATGAATATTACAAATCAAGCTTCCATTTGCTTCAGTACTTCTAATACATTGACAAATCTTCATGGAACTGCTACAAGTATTCAACCTCTTGGAACTAAAGTAAGTGAAGTCCTGTGTATTATACTTGTACAGTTATCCTTTGATTAATGCAATTAATTGATTCCTTGATGCTACCATGTATATCAAAATCATGTTAATTAAACAACTCCTCTTTCAACTCAATTACTAGTTGTGGGGCAGATAAGTATCAATTTTTTCTTAATATTTGAATGATAGCTCCATCACAGGTGCTAGTGGTCTTCTGTTTTTGGCCATGCTTAGCCAAATTAATGACTGAACCAGCATTTTATTTTTTAACACTGGAGAAAATAGTTAAACATAAAATTCCCATCAATTTTTTAATATACAGTAAGAATGTCTGATTGAATGAAGATCAATGACTAAGTTTTATTGGTCAATGCTAATGTGATTTTTTAATTTGTATTCTAGAGCAGAAATTAAATCTGTGAAAAATCATAATTTTACATATAAAAAAAATATAATTAACTTAAGATTTATTTAAGTGAATTTTTTTTATTATCTGAATGGGAAGTTACCAATTAATTCTTTTGTACTCAAATTTGTGACAATATAAACTTTTAACAAGCCTTAAAACTTATTGCTAACACCAATATGAAACAACAATACCTGAAATTGACTAGTTCTATAAGCAGATGTAAAAGTCATAAAAGCACATACATGATGATGTAAGAATTTCTGCAAATTTACATTAAGTTTAGTAGACATATGCAATTTTACCAGTGTCTGATTTTTTTTCATCCACTGTATATTAATGGAAAAATTAAAATTGTAAATTTGAAGAAAAAAAATTTAAATTTGTTGAAACTTCAAATTTACAATTTTTTCCCCACTGACTAAACTCTATTTTTAATGTTGTTACATTATACATGTAACTTTATTTGTGTATGTGTAAAATTAAATTGTATGTAATATAATTAATATGTAAAAAATGTATAATTAAATATAAATTGAAAATAATAATTAATATATTTAACTCTTATAATATCTATTTAAATTTTTTATATTAGGTTGAAATGGTATATTCATTGTTATCAATGTTGGGAACTCATGGTAAAGATGATATGAGTTTGAAGTTGTTGGAATTATCTAGTTCTGTAGAATGTTGTATAGCAATGAGACAATCAGGTGAGATTTTATAAATAAATTACTGTGTTGAAATAGCTAATTTAAAGTTTTTTTTTAGTTTATAAATTATTACAAAATTTTATAATTGAAAAATATTGTTATTGAACTAAATTTTAGTTTTTCATATTCTACTTCCTATAAAACTGAAAAGTAGCAGTGGTTTCTAGTGATTATTATCAGTCTAATCAGTTTTAAAACATTATACATTATAAAGTCATCAATAAATCAATTTTCAATTAATTGTTACAAATTTTGTAACAATTAATTGAAAATTAATTATTACAAATTATTGAAATATATATATAACCAGGGTGGCCAAGCTCCTTGATAGTCCGAGCCATTTTTCAAAATTGAAATTTTTCGCGAGCTGCAATTAAATACGTATTAAAAAGGTATGTAAAAAATTCCAGATTACAAATTATCCGTAGCAAGAGTGATACAAATTGTTTCCTCCAGAGCACAATGTCAACTGTCCATTGCAATGACAGTTTACAAATTCAAAATCGGTCTGGAGTCGGTGGATAACGGACGATTACGCCACTGTTTATGTTCGTTCGCGCAGTTTTCGATGAGTCATTCTTAACTTGGACGGAAATGAAATTTGTTACAACGTTGCATTTAGTCTTTCATATTTGTTGTTAGTAATTTAAAAGACATTTTGAAACACATACGGAACGATACTAATTTTTAAAATATAATAACACAAAAAATGAAAAGGGAACTCGGGTACATTTATCGAGAGCCACAAATAATCCTTCAAAGAGCCGCATGTGGCTCGCGAGCCGCAGGTTGGCCACCCCTGTTATATAAGGTTTTTAATTTCTTCAAAAAGGGATGATTCGACAAATGAAATAAACCACGATGTGTTGCTCTGTAAACAAAGTTTTTTTATTTTATTAGTTTTAAAGTTACATTACCGAAATAACACTTCTGAAATGTAATAGACATTCTCACCTGTAAACAAAGAAACAACATTTAAAGTTTATTCCTCACTATATCAATTCCTTTTTATTATTTATATTTTCCCGCTTCACCATGTATCGATTACGCCATATTGTTTTTTCTTATGTCTCATGTCGATGACAGCGTCGCGTGGATAAAGTTTTTTAATTGAAAGAGAGATTTTTCTCTTTACATATATAGTCTTGTAATTTCAACATAATAAGAAATACAGTGTTCTTTTTGAATTAAAAGCCACCAATATGATTGAAAAGTTGTTTTTCCTCATATCATATTATCATCATTTTATCTTAGCTTGTAGCAGACTTGAAGTTCTTCCTATATAGTTGCACTCCTGATTGAATCAGCCATCTCTGAAAGGAAAAGAAAAAAACTATAAATCATAGGGATGCAACACATTTTTCAACTACTGGAATATTTTATATAAGTAACAATACAGGCATACCTCGACTTACGTCGGTTTCGAGTTACGTCGTTCCCGATTATACGTCGCTTGTTAAAAAAGTATATGGAAAAATAAAAATCAAGTTTAAGTCATTTTATTCGACTTTACGTCTGTCCGCCACAAATATTGAAGTCGTAATATCACTAGATAAACGTTTAAAGCACATAAAATCATATTAAAATATATACAAGTATGTACTGTATTTACAGTACACGCATTCGTAAATTTAGATTATTTTTTTTGTACTATATTAAAAACTAAAATTTATTTGTTTGTAAGCTTAAAATAGATTTTTATTAACCATATATTATTTAAAATGCTTTCCTAGTGATAAGTAGATTCGGAGACAGGTAAATTCGACTTACGTCGTTTTTCGACTTACGTCGTTTTCCTGGAACCAATTACCGACGTAAGGCGAGGTATACCTGTATATTTATACACTTAATTACAAATTACATACATATGAATGATATGTGGTCATCATTCATCTTTATACCTGTTATGTTTATTGAGTGATTGCTAAATTTTTATTTTATTAAGCTTATTTTATTATTATTGATTTTTAAATTAATTTTACTATATTTTTGTTATTTTGAATTTAATGTATTTTTATTACTTTGAATTCACATTTATTCCATAACTTGCAACATTAGGTTTATTTATTTTTGCTATTTTATTCAATTATCTATATTTTATCATAATAATGCATTGTAGTATAACTATTAAAACAAAAGTTCATCTAGATAACAGAAATTATTCAAAGGAAACTGTTATTAATTAATATGAAAAATTAAAATTAAAAAGATATAAAATATAAATGATGTGAATTTGAAAGTTTATTAATGTTTATTTTTGTTAATAAAGATACGTAGAGATATTTGAAATATTTTATAATATCCCTAACAATGTGTCACCTTCATTACCTGTATCAGAACTTTCTGCAAATTCAAGTGGTTTTGTATATATACAGCAACATATTATGCATATATTGCTGCATATTTGAAATAAAATGAAATACAAAAAGTTGTTTATATAAAAATTATTCATTATTGAATAAAAATTTTTTATGTAGCAATTAAGGAAAATATTATTTGCTTATATAGATAATTAATCTTAATATTTCCAAAGTCTATATTTGAGATAGTCATTGTTATTTCATAGTGTTTAAAATTTTACCTTCTAGAATCTGTTAAAGAACGTTTTTACATAAAAAGTTTTAATAAAACTTTTCACATAGAATTTTGAAATAAAATTTTAGAATATTAAACATTCTTGTATTTATTATTTAACCCGTCATCATGTGCCTGCACCATCAAATATAAATTGCACACCCACAGTCAATCCAACACCAATTTAAAAAATTAATTAATGAAAATTTATCATTAAAAAACCAGTAATTTTATTTTAATTCAGTTTCTCAATATGTTTCTAGTCAAATTCAGTCAAAAAACCTTAATTTGGTTATAATTTATTGAAGATTTTAATTTTTTAATATTAGAAGGTAATTAGCATAAATTACAAGGTGTCATGTTTCATTTTCACTCTTGTCCAAGTTTATTGTCCTAGACACTTGCCGATGTGTGTTTTTACTTCTACTGGAGTTTAGAGGCTCTTATTTCGACCTCAGTTGCTTTGATTATACAAGATGGGGAGATGGGCATCATGTGATTGCATACCTTACTTTTTACAACAGAAATTTTGTTAGCTTGAAAATTTTATTTTTTTCTTGATTTTAATTATTATTAAATAACGTTTTTTTTGATGGATTCTGATATTTTTGTAATGCCTGAAGTTGCAGATATTTTTTATATGTTTTTCTTGGATTTTTATATATAAAATATAATAAAATTCAAAAATTAATTAAATATTATCGGAAATGCTAAACTATAAGTGCAGTGTGTTTTACAACATTATTGCAAACAGATATAGTCAATTATTTTATATACATGTTTATTATTTTAATTTTTATAAATTAGTTTATTTGATGTGACGTGCTCAGAATCGATTAATTACCATGCATTAATTACTATGTTAATCAATATGGCGGCAGGACTCAATTTAATTACTTTTTCATTTGATGTTCATCAGAGAGAGTTATTTTAATGCAATTTTTATATTTTTACTGATATATATGCTTGACTATGATTATATTTTTGATTTCTACATTTTCTCTACTATCTAAAAGTATAAAATACTTGTGGGTTTAAAAAACAGATTTTTATTTATATTTTCTGTAGTTTGATCTGTAAATGCAAAAAACTATACATATCAAATATCAACTCACTATAAATAATTTCAACTTTAACAAATCTGATGTCAATAAGATAAATTTCACAGGATTGTATTATTTTTCAAATTCAGGATAGTAAAGCTTTGTTTATTTTCTCCTGTGAAAGTAATAGACTCTGCCGCTTTCCCACTGTAAAGTACAATAAATAAACTGCTAATTTTTTTTTTATTATAGTAGAGCATCGATTATCCAAAACAATTCAGGACTGGGATTGTTTGGATATGTGAAATCCACAAATTTTACCTAGTTGTCAGGCAAATAATTGTAAACATCTTCATTAGAAAAAACGGAGAGATAGAAATTAGATCAGAGGTCACCAATTGTAATAACAAGTCAGTGGGAAAGTTGACACATAGATGTCAAGAATGCACCGTCATCGTCAACAAAAGTCGATCACATGTTAGATTTCCTACAACAATGATATAAAAGGTGCGAGCCACCAGAAACTTGAGAGTTTGCACATGGAAGTTATATTTGGTCATAGTGATTTCTCGTCTCCCGTAATGGTAGAAGACATTGACAATGCCCAACGCTTCCATAAAGAACTTTCATCGCCGCATGTAGAACTTCTCCAACTTTAGAGGTAATTTTTGAGTGGACTGCGAACTCTCTCCCGTAATGGAAGTAGATATAGCCTTCATAGAATAGACAACCAGTTGTCAAAATTGTAGATTTTGGTTATGTTATGTTAATTGCATTTAACCTAGAGATATATGCATTTAACCTGGTATAGTCTCCTGTATTTTAGTGTTAGCTGTATAATAAATGCTTTGTTATTTTGTTAAGCCTGTCTCCTGTCTCTGAAAGGACACCTGCCAACTTTCTCACCTCCCTCACCACTCGATAAAAAGCCATCCGGAACGACAACGTGAGTGGTCCTGGCAGACTGTTGCTGAGTAAGTGGTCAAGAGGGATTAACCCTTGGCCCACGGTTTTTCACAGATAACTGATCGTTTATGAAAAAATATATTAAACACAAAACTGTACTGTATATATTTTGTATCACGTGTCTTACAAATACATACCTTATATAAAGTAGGAAGTAGGATATTTATAAAATTACCAAATAAATGTTTGGGTCACAATTACTAAATGGTATTGCTACATTATGAACATAAATTTTAATTGTTGCAAAATTGAAAGTGTTAGATTTCTTATCATTCAACTGATAGTGAGACAGCATGGCATAACACCAAAGTGAGAAAATTGCTTTGTCAAAAAAAGCTGCAATGACTTATTTGAAATGTATTGGGATTGGTCCTGTCATTGAAACTAGGAGAAAAAGATATAATGTGTAGCATTGTGGTAATGTGTTGGTAAATATTCTACATGGTTATTTTATTAAATCACAATTGTTGCCTATAATAGTAGGATGGAGAAATCACTGAGAACGGTGTAATATGTACAATTTTATCGCAAGTACTTTTTACAAACTTATTTGCCTGATGACAATGACAACTATACAGAAATTTAATAAAACTTTTGACAACACTGTTAAGAGAAGCAACAAATATTGAAATAGCACCACATGTTATCCCAGCAGAGTCCTTCCAGCCTTCAGGATACGTTAATGCTGCCATTGCCACCCTCATCAGAAAAGCTTTCTTACTATCATCTTCGCAAGTGCTGAATTAGAATATTGAATTAGACAACATTAGTTTGGTGGTATGCACTGCTGGTTTTTGCGTGCCAAATTTACCATGTGCTCAATATGGTAAAAAAAAATCCCTGTTTCCAAGCCCTATGCTAAGCAATAAGAGTGAAATTTCTGTGGTCCAAACATCGTTGCCATACCTTGGACCCCTTTCTATACACATTTGCCATATTTTTAAGCAGCACAACCTTGTCCTGTCACTATTCCCACTTCCAAATCTACACAAGCTCATTTGCAATAATTGGGACAAGTTTTCTACTCTTGAGAAGTCTGTGGTCTATGCTGTACCACTGGAGAATCTTGCAACAGGAGTAAACACAAGGTACATTGGGACCACAACAAGAATTCTTGCTAGCCACCTTGCAGAACACTAAGAGGATGTTGTGAAGGGAAGACACACTACAGAACTTACAAAAAAGATACTTGAGCAGGATTACAACTTGCTACGGTTCCAAACAATTATGCTGAAGTGCTGCAAAAATCGAAAACTCATTTTTATATGGGAATCCCTTCTTACTACTACCTTGGATACTTGCAACACTCTTACCCTCGACCTGTCCAGTGTATGGGTCATGCTGTATAAGCGGTTAAACAACTATCATTATCCTCCATTATACTTATAAAGTGGCCTAGATCCACGCATGCGCCGCTTTGCATATTACATAACTTACTGCTCGTTCAATTTTGAACACATTTAAATATTTGTAGCTTGTTCTTAACAGTGATGTCAAACATTTTAATTTGAATTACAGTAGAGCGTCGATTATCCAAAAGTCAATTATCCGAAAGAGTTCCAGTCGGCAAATTTAAATTTTTGCCAGTGCTGTGGCACTGCAATCTTTGGCTATGTCTTGGGCTACTCAAATATTTTACATTTTTGATACTAAATTAACTTCTGAAGTATAATTTTTTATTGTTTCAATATGTTTATTTTGTTTGTACAAAATAAAAAAATAATTTTTAATGATACAATAGTCTTCATTAGGCTTAACATCAACGAAAATTCAATGCAAAGTGACACGCAACAGAGAAAAATTTCAGCATGGGATAAATTAATATATTTTTTCGTACATAATTGGTTATCCGAAATAGCAATCTTCCGAATGACCCCAGTTCCCAATTGATTCGGATAATCGATGCTCTACTGTATATGCATTCTGTTCTTCATCGGATTATTTCTGTTCATGTTTATTAAATTTCCATATTTGCCTGACGATGATGACTATAAGTTTGTCGAAAGTACTTGCGATAAAAACGTACATATAACACTATTCTCAGTGATTTCTCTGTCCTACTATACCGTATTTGGCGTGAATATCAACCTGTTGATTATTGTTACACATAACAATCACAAGAGTACAATGCTCTCATGCTGCAAGATAATTTTTTGCAGGTGGTGAAAAGATATTGGTTTTCGTAAAATGTCTTCGTAAAAAAGGTCATAAACTTGAAAACTACTGTGGGAATCACTTCAGAACATATCAATTGAGAAATACTAAAAGGCCCTCACTTCAACTGTTTTATTTTTAAGAAATTCAATAAAAATACCCCATTATGTATCTGCTGGATACATATGCATCTAGATGCAGTTAATAAACAAAAATTCTTTAATTTATATATTACAGTTGCTTGCATTTTTATATTCATAAAATTAAAAAAATACAAAAATTATAAGGGGTATGGTGTCATAAAACTTCATACAATGATTAAAAATTACCAATTGGAAAAATTAAATTATTTCCAGGTCAAATTTGAGTTTTTTAGAAGTTATTTGCTTTAAAATAAGTGATTATAAGTGAAGAAGTGTGCGTGCTGCAGCTGTGGCTATTTTGTAACAGCAACTGGTGGGAAATTTGAAAACTGAAATTCGAGATCTTGTGTGCCATAGTGCTGATTTGACACCAATTATTACATAAAAATAATGAAATGCTTTAAGCAAAAGGTGAATTGTGCATTGTAAAATTAAAGAAAAATTAGTTTGGTAGTAATTTTTTTCATATTTTTCAAACAATTGGAATTTTTACACCAACTAATTATAAAAGGACCTCATGTCCTTGAGGCATTGGGCTCTGATTGGTTCCAGTTTCTTTTTCTTTCTGATTGG
>NW_019384947.1:0-1003 GCF_000671375.1 Centruroides sculpturatus | reverse complement strand
GCGCAGTTTTCGATGAGTCATATCATTCTTAACTTGGACGGAAATGAAATTTGTTACAACGTTGCATTTAGTCTTTCATATTTGTTGTTAGTAATTTAAAAGACATTTTGAAACACATACGGAACGATACTAATTTTTAAAATATAATAACACAAAAAATGAAAAGGGAACTCGGGTACATTTATCGAGAGCCACAAATAATCCTTCAAAGAGCCGCATGTGGCTCGCGAGCCGCAGGTTGGCCACCCCTGATATATAAGGTTTTTAATTTCTTCAAAAAGGGATGATTCGACAAATGAAATAAACCACGATGTGTTGCTCTGTAAACAAAGTTTTTTTATTTTATTAGTTTTAAAGTTACATTACCGAAATAACACTTCTGAAATGTAATAGACATTCTCACCTGTAAACAAAGAAACAACATTTAAAGTTTATTCCTCACTATATCAATTCCTTTTTATTATTTATATTTTCCCGCTTCACCATGTATCGATTACGCCATATTGTTTTTTCTTATGTCTCATGTCGA
Organism: Centruroides sculpturatus; assembly: GCF_000671375.1. Taxonomy (NCBI): domain Eukaryota; kingdom Metazoa; phylum Arthropoda; class Arachnida; order Scorpiones; family Buthidae; genus Centruroides; species Centruroides sculpturatus. The sequence continues at coordinate 474 of NW_019384947.1, read as the reverse complement.
TGACAGCGTCGCGTGGATAAAGTTTTTTAATTGAAAGAGAGATTTTTCTCTTTACATATATAGTCTTGTAATTTCAACATAATAAGAAATACAGTGTTCTTTTTGAATTAAAAGCCACCAATATGATTGAAAAGTTGTTTTTCCTCATATCATATTATCATCATTTTATCTTAGCTTGTAGCAGACTTGAAGTTCTTCCTATATAGTTGCACTCCTGATTGAATCAGCCATCTCTGAAAGGAAAAGAAAAAAACTATAAATCATAGGGATGCAACACACTCATTATTGTTTCTGATGTATTAACTATCAATCATTATTTAATGTTATAAACTTTTTAATTTACATTAATGTAAAAAATAATAAATGATAAAATAATCATTGATTAAAAATTGTATGCAGTATATTATAATTATAATTATGCTTTTTATATATGATTATTTTTAATTTTTATCACAGACAATTTAATAGTTAAAT
>NW_019384946.1:467224-473404 GCF_000671375.1 Centruroides sculpturatus | reverse complement strand
TATGCTATTTATCTTTAAAAAAAAAAATACTGTGTTCAAGTTATTTTATTTATTTAAACTGGTCAGAGGAAGAATTTCCAATAATTACTAAGCTAGTTCCTCACATTATTAAGTGAACAATTCTTTTTCTCTACACAAATTTATAAACAAATATCTCCATAAATTTGTACTGCTGAACTGAAAACCAAAAATATGAATTAATTTATATAAAAAACTAGCTTACCCGTCGCGCATTGCTGCGATCTCAGAAGAAAGGAAATTCAAGCAAACTCGTTATGATAAAATTCAATTTACATTTTATCATTTTTATTGAAACTTATTATTATTATTCATTTTCATCGGGAAAACATTTCAAAGTGTCGTTTCAATTCTATTTATTTATTGGAGTGCTTGTGGATACACGATATTTTGTTTTTCCGTCTGGTGCGTACACGAATAAATCAGAAGATTTCCGACGCGTGAGCTGGCCACATACAGTTATCCATGTGAGAAGCACGGATTCTCCAAATTTAGCCCACACACTTGCAGCGATTGTCAGAAGTGCGATATTCCCCATTTATGTATATATTTTTTAATCCTTTATAATTTTAATTATTTAATTGCTCCTTCCTCTCTTCCTTGGCATGTTGTGAAATTTCTGATAGTTTGATAATAAACCGTTTTACTGTAATTTGTCTTTTTAAATTATTTTGAGTCGATATTAAAATGTGGAAAAGGGAGATTCCTAGATCGGTAAAATAGGCGAATTTCCTCCTACAACTTCGGTTGTTGTTCGGGATACAGTTAAGGTTTTAACAAAGTTCAAGCGAATACGTAATTAGCAAAAAAAAGTTGAAATAAAGTGATTAAACAAAAATTATTACAAATATCGTAAATAACAGTTCACAAATATATATATAGAGATATTTTTTTGGGGGGGAAATGGTCTTCACAATTTGAAATCAATCGAACACACTGTGAAATGATCGTATACACGCGCGCCATCTATCGTAGGATAAATGTACCATGCCAGAAACCTTCGCGGGAGTATATTAATTAAGAACTTCCCAAAGTTTCATGGCAATCGGATAAACGGTGTGGTAATGCATGAAGGACAGACACACAGACATACATTCATTTTTATATATATAGATAAATAGGCGTAGAATTAATATATCAGCTTACTCAAATTATCCTCTATGTAACAGATTTTTTTAAAATGTTAAGAATCATTTGTTTGTATCTTATGAATTTACTAACACGTAAAGGATACTTTTTTGACAATTGACTATAATATGTTTTGTTTATACGATGATAATTTAAGTTCTGTAATGTTATATAAAATTTATAAATTTTTCTGTTACTGTATTCATTAAACATGTTAACGTAGGCCTACTAATTTAAGTTATATTATTTATTATCTATTCACAATTATGTATAACAATGTTTGTATTTAATAATGTTGCTATGAGTTCTGTAACCCCTTTGTAAAGGCGAAAGCCATAACAAATAAATGATTGATTGAAAAACAATAAAATTAAATAATCTTCACTCAGTCATTTTGAGTACAGAAATAAATAAATAAATCGTTCAACTCACTAATTAATTTTTATTAATTTTCATTTACTTAAATAAAGTCATATTTGAATAAAATACTATAAAATATTTTATATTTTTTTTTAATTAAAAAATGTTTAATTAATTTAACAAGTGTTAATTCCTGATCACAGTGCGCGGGGCACTCTGTAGTAGAGCTCAGCCACACGTGTAATGTTAAAGAAACCTGCATTTTAAAGTATAAAAGAAAAGATAAATGTATAAATGTACTTAATTAATCAAATTTACCGGACATTATACGTAATCTCCAGTCTAGGATAGTAAAAGTTGATAAATAATGCATTCTCCTCCAGTAGCTTCTCCTCTTGGTTAGAAAATAACCAAACCCCTGCACTGGATCGAGAGATTACGATTTCTGTATCTCATGATGAATAAATCACATCATCAAGGCATTAAGTGTAGTCCTTATGAAGCCATATTTGGTCCACCTTTAAAAGTTGAGCCGGAGACATTATCCCTTCCTAATGTTGCTGTAGTAGATGTTCACACCAAAGAGAAACTACAAGAAATAATTGAATCATTAGTCAAAATCAATGTCAATTAATAGAACCCAATGAAAATATTTCAGAAAAAGTATTGAAAATGAACAGTCATCACTCAACCAACCCGATGTGATTATGTGTGATTCATCAACCAAAGTACTGTCTAGTATGGAAGTGATCAGTCTTTCTATGGTCAAGAATAGAAAGAAGTTGAGAAGAAACGATTTAACCTCAGATCAAAATTCAGCGTAAAAAGATAAAATATGATTACGTTGGTAGAAGTTACATCAATCGTCAACCTCTCCAAACACTGAAGTAAGCTTTTTTGATTCTTTAGTGGATATATGTATAAATTTTACGAAGGAAAGATTTTCCCAATTATAAAATTACAGTAAATTATTTGAATGTGTATATAATATTTCATTGTTAGCCGATAAACATTGTAAAGTTATTTTTAAAAATTGTAGGATTGACGATTGATAACAATTTTGATATAAAGTCATTTTATTCATTTAATGACTTTTTAATTATTACAAATACGGTATTTTAAAAAAAGAGAATGTCGCCACTAGAAGTTTTGATATTGATAAAAATAAATTAATTGAAAATTTTTCAAATGTTTTTATATCATTGAGAATGCTTTTAATCCTCCCTGTGTCTATTGCTGGTGGAGAACGATCCTTCTGAAAATTGAAATTGATTAAAAATTATTTGTGCGCAGGAGAGTTATCATCGATTAAATAGAAAATTTCGACGATATTATAGATGAATTGGTTGAAAAGAAGGTACTCAGAAGTCGATTTACATAATTTTTTTTTTAAATATAGTCTTTAAAACTTTATTACATATCTGTATTTATATGAAAATATTTTTTTTTCTTTTCTGCCTGTAATAAATAAATGCTCATAATAAAAATTTTCGTAATACTTTATTTCGTTTTTATAAAAAGTGTTACTGTCCTTACCATACCAGCAACTGCGAAAAAGTGAGTATAAATTTGGCTCGCTTCATGCGGCAATTTTTAGCGCGCAGGCCCTTGTCGCAAAGATACTCGAAGTTGCCCTCTTTGTCAATGGCATTTACAATAGAACTTACCACATCTTGCATATAATAAGTCTTGATTATGGCTACAAAAAGCCACAATCAAGACTTAGGCCTTGGTTACACAGTTGTTTGTTTTCTGAAGTTATGGCAACGCAACACTTGGGCGATCTGCCTAAGAGAGAATGCCTTTTGGGAGGTCTTTTTTAAGAATAACTGGCCCCTATTTAGGCATTACAGACATGGAGAAAACCCGAAAAACTCCACGTGACCACTGGTTGCAACAACGACATTGTATTTGGCAATAGGAACACAATACGAATATTATTGCCATATTCGTTAGTTTTAAGGTTATTTTCTGTATAGTATTTTCAACAAAAGGATTAACGTGTCTACGGACGTACACAAAAACAAAAACTATTGGAAACAGATATCTTATGAGTAGTAGGCAAATATCTTGAGATCGATTATAATCGAACACTACTGGAACTGTTTTTAGAGACAGGCCTACATTAACTCTATGCCGAAAAGATGGATCAAATTCAAATATAAAATTGTATCAAATAACAAATTTTCTAAGACAAAACGACTTCCAACCACTTAACACATAACACTTGTAAAAAAGGTTTCGTGGATTGTTATTAACAAATTTTTATTTAAATTTCATAAATTAATATGAGAATTAAATAATTACTGAAATTTTAAAAGAATTCATTTTTAAAAGATGATAATTTTAATAACTTATATTTAAAAAAAAGAAAAAAAAAAAAAAACTGAAATGATGTACTACCTGGCAACACGCCAGCTAAAATTTGGCGGGAAAAGTCATTGTTCGATCGGGAGCGAAAAACATGGATGTAGCAGATTCAAGAACAGGTCCTAAACATTTGAGTGATGATGTGGGAGATCGTTGTCAAAAATTATTTCAAGATTTCTTGGAAGAGTGAGTAAACTGATACAATTGATTTTCTTCATTTTAAATAATTTATTTATTATGTGTGTGTGTATGTTCTCTTTCTATTTGTTCTAATGTAATAAAAATTCACATATTTTTGTTTTATTTGTTTGCTCTTTAATAATGAATAAAGATAGATTGGTCATAGTTAAAATAAAATCATATTAATTCTGTTTTTTATTAAATATTTACATGTGCCTCATTGTCATTGTATATAATAATTTTCATCAGATTGATATACTTGTATAAATAAACTACCTCACATATCTTTACAATTTATACAGTTCGGTTACCTACATTTCTACAAAATATATCCAGCCCTGACCCTATCTTTTTATTAATTTGTTTACAAAAATATATATTTTTTTTTTTTTTTGCAAAACATGACAATGGCTGCGTTCAGCAGACTCAACAGTTGTAACTGAGCAAATCGGTAGCTATTATGTAGCAACCTGGATCTGCTGAATAATCAGTGACATTGCATTGAAACAAACAGCCTCATTGGTCAGTTTCAGGTAGTGATAGGTAGTGTAAATGAAAGACACTACTAAATGTAACATTAAAACACCAAACATGTTCCAAAAGAGCACTACTATAGAGGGCGTTTTCCAGAAAAACACAACAGCTTCGGAACTGTTGAGTCTGCTGAATGTTTATTTCTCTTGCTTTTTGCTAGAGACAATGTCAACTTCAATTATTTTGTATTTTTTCACAATAATATACAGTATTTTTAGAAACTTTACAATTTACTTTTAATGCCAGTTAGTGTAGATGGTGTTTAGACATTTTTTTAACATTCTAAATAAAGTTAAATATAAAAAGTTCAAGTTCATAGATTTTTTTTAAAATGATTTCACAGCATTTGTCATTTTTTACATTGAATGGTACGTTTCAAAAGTGCGCATATTTTTAAACATAAAATCATTCACTTTTTTAAAATCAAACAACAAAAATTAGTGAGTATGTTAAAATTAAATATTAATCCTATTATGAATTGAGAATTGATGCTGAACAAAAACACAGAAATAGATAAAATCACTGAACAGTGGAGTTGGTCGTGAATTTGTACCTGACAAATGGGCTGGCCAAGTAAGGTTTTACTTCACATGACTTCACTTAAATAGGAATCAGTTTCCTATAAAAGTTTTAGGAGTTACTCCATTGACAGATTGCCTATGTATTGCATTGACTTGCCTTATTTCATTACTTCAAATTGAAAAAAAAGCTAACTCAAATAGAAACCAAGGAAAACTGTTAAAACCATTTACATTTGCAACTAACCTGGTTGAAAGATTCTGTCTCCATAATTCCTGTCCCTGTTTCAGGTTGCAATAAAATTATTTGTACAGTCATAACTAGTAATATCAAAATTAAATAATTTGAAATAAAAGTACAGTAGAGAGTCGATTATTCGAATGAATTTGGTCTGGGGTTGTTTGGAAAATCGATTTTTCAGCTAACCGATTATGTATGAAAAAATACATTATTAATATAGTGTATTAGTATATCCTAATAATAGTATATTAATATATCCCATGTTTAAATTTTTCTCCATTGNATAGATAAGTTCATTTATTATAAAGGAGACAAACAAAAATTTATTTGAACATAAATATTTGTTTTATTTGGGTCATAATAAAAAATGACAAAACACCATTTTAAAGTGCATTTTTATTCGAGTAATATATTTATAAATAATATGTAGCTCAAAAAGTAGCCAATGCGCCAAATGATAATTTTTACGCCAAACTAAAAAACAGGGTAGCCAAATTTGGCTCAAAGTAGCAAAATCATGCAATGTTGGAAGGAATACTACATAAGGCTGGAGTTGGGACTCAAAGGATTATAGACCCAAATGCGGGGAAAGGAGAGAAAGGACAAAAGATAAAGAAGTGAGGAAGGTTGGAAAATTAAAGGTCCATATTTGTATAACAGAAAGTCTGTTTAACCTTTCTCACTACTTTTTATCTTTTGGCCTTTCTCTCCTTTCCCCAAATTTGGGTCTATAATTCTTTGAGTCTCAACTTTAGCTTTATTTAGTATTTCTTCCTCATTCACACATTTCCAAATATTTGAAAATATTTCATTTCAATTCAAAAATTAAAT
>NW_019384946.1:443365-460081 GCF_000671375.1 Centruroides sculpturatus | reverse complement strand
AAAGGTGAGAGTATAATAACAAAGATAGAGAGTGGGCAGAAGATGCCTAATGTTGCTAGGCAGTATGGCGCGAACAGGTGTACAGTAGGCCGAAATTCAATCTTACTGTATTTAAGAAAAATACAGTATAATCAAGAAAACTCAAGCAGCTAAAGGAGTAACAAAGATCACATCTGAGATATTAATTTAATTACTTACGAAAAATCCTGAAGAAGAGAGAAAAGCAATCGACATTAGACAGATTCTTTAACCCTTTCAAACGGAAAAATCATGACTATTAAAAATGCAAGACTATGTATGTATGTATTTTTATTATTACATATAAATAAATGTAGTAAGAAAGTAGTATATATTTTTCATTTTTGGGGGTCTCCAGAACGAATTAATTAAATTTCCATTAAAACCTATGGTAAATCGATAATCGGTTAACAAACAATTCGGATAGCGAACAAAGTCTTGGAACGGATTATGTTCGTTAACCGATTACCCACTGTATTTTTAAAACAAATTTTATCACAAATTTTAATTTTGATTACTATTATTGTATTTTAATATAATATTAATAGGAATTTATTATCTTCAACAAATTTAAGATTTATTATAAACACTAACAGATACCAACAAGTACACTTATTGGAAAAAACAAATGTTTAAATTTGAAAATGTCTCTTTATACTTTGTTATTTGAATATCTCAATAATATGTTTGAAAAGTGAGTGTGTAGTGTTTAAATTTTTAAGATTTTCATTGATCATCCATTTATGTATCAAATTATCTGAAAGTGATAAAATATTAAGTCACAAAATACATTTTATATAATTTTAATTAGTCTTTAATTCCTTTATATTTAATATATTATATTTTGTACAAATACATATTAGATAATTCTCTTGAAGGGTTATCACACAATTGAAACCAGTGTTGTGGAGAAGGAGTCACTGGTGTCAGATGTTTTTGGGTGGAGTCTGAGTCGGTAAAATTCTTTCGACTCCAACCTTGAATTTATTGGCCTATTGAACCTATGAACCTATTGGCTATGAACCTATTGGCAAAATGTGAAGTGTGAAAAATACTGTTTAATTAATCTATTAATATCTAAATCCAAAGAAATTTCTTAAAAAACAGAAATTTTGATAAATTTAGATATCAAAATGATATTTACTTATAAAGGCCATTTCATACCAAAATGTTATGCATATATCATGTGACATGTTCTATACTTTCAGAAATTGCTTTTATTAATTTAAGGCCCATAAGTGACCAAATGGATAAAGCTATCGAACACTGGTAGCTGGTTGTGGGATTGTGCCTCATCAAGCTGGCCATATGGAGTTTTCTGTGTTTTCTTCACATTAGTAACATCTAAATAGGGACAGGTTTTCATAAAAGCCAACTCAGGAGGTAACCCCTTGGCAGAATGTCCTTGTGTTTCATTGCCATAATCAAAAACACCAAACCTATTAATTTAAACAAATATATTCACATCATCTAGAGAGTTCTACTCGGTATATAATGTATACCAAGCTTGGTATATTTTTGCTATTATTCAACAAAAAATTAGAAAACATTGCACAATACTTGACTGACTTTGCATTTGTAAAAAAAATAACTTAACCTTTATTATTTTGTCGTAGTTCATATGCTACACAAAAAAAAATTGACACTAAGTAGCATGTGAGTCACTTCAAGAAGCAAATGACTTTTTCAATGTATGAGTGTATTGATTGATTGATATTAGATAATGCAACATGAGGGAAATCTGCCAATCAGGAAGTGTGCCTGCTGGGTTTGTGGGTTTTTAAGGAAAACTGGACTTTCTTTAGGCATTATTTATGTGGAAAAAACCCATCGAACTTCACTAGCCAGCATGAGCTGACTACCAGTGCTTAGGGATTAAATTCACTTAGCCACTGATGCAGCATGGGTATAGGATTGAGAACGATGTACCACTTGTTTCTAGGTAGAAAATTTTTTGCAGCAGTCTCTACCAGAATTTGATTCCAAATCCTATATGGAATGCTACCACTCAATTGTCTGAGTGCTAACTTTCCTGCCAAAAGAATTAAAATTGCATTTGGTACTATTGGTTATGATACTTTATTTTAAAAAACTGTAGATAATTAATTATTATAAAATGGCAAAAAGGCTTAAATTTGAGGGTAGAGATGGAAGTTATAAAATGTTCATAACAAGTAAAATCTTCCCTCTTAAGATATGACACATGACTACTCTCTATCTCCCCACCCAATTGACCTTTAACCATCAAAATTTCAGAGCATCAATGCTCTTTATACACAAGCTACCAAGCCAAATTTAGTTTCTTAATCATTACCCCATCCTGAGATATTAAATGAAATAGACATCAACACAATCACATCATACATACATATCCAAGGAATTTTTTCACTTTTTCTTTTTTTTTACTTTTTTGGGTTCAGGGTGTCTCAAAATGTAAAGATTTGCAAAAAAAAGAAAAAAAACTTGACACGATTCCAATACTTTCCCATGTTGTGTATATGTAACAGCCAGGAAAACAAAAGTTTATGGTATTGCTTTGATGTGCCAAGCTTATCTTTGCCAAAGAGAAACTCCCAAGAAGAATTTTGACTTTCATTTCTGCTGCCATAATTTTTACTTGGCACAATAACTTTTTACACCTCAGATGTTTTTTGAGTAATTTGGCTAATTAATGTTTTCACTGCATTTCTATTGGCTGTGATTATTTCTATTGGCATTTATGATGTTTATCATTGCTTCTATAACATTATTTGATCTTAAAACAGTCAATAGAAGAACAGTGAAAAAATAAAACCAAGGTCAGAATCTAACTGCAAAAAACTAAAAGAGGGAGAGAAAACTGCAAAATATAATTAATAGGATTGTTTCAGCTCATTATTCACTGGTTTAAATTCTGGAGATAATGAATATATGCATCTGTTAGAGGTGACTGGTATTTTTTCCCAAAATTCATATTTTAAATTCTGTTACCTGTATATATTTAAATTTAGTCAAGCATCAGTTGGAAATCAACCACTTTTGTAGTAGCAAGAGTGGGAGAAATTATATAGACCAATTTACTATATCATTCATCAAACCATTGTTTTTTTTTGCATTTTATTGTATTTAATTTTTTTCTTTAAAAATATTAAATTTAAATTAATTTTTAATAATTAACTAATAAAAGTGGAATTCTTTTGGCTGATTAGCTTTTTCAAGATAAATTTGTTATATATCCATTTTTGATTCTCACCATCAATTTTAGTACAACTTTTTATAGAAAAATTTTACATAAAAATATTTGGGTACTTAGTGGTATCTTTCTTATAAAAAGAATCATAATGTGACAATTTAAAAAAGGATAAGGTTGGAGTTGCACATTGCAAATTTGCCAGAGTTGGAATTGGAGTCAGACTTTTTGCTTACTGACTCCACCACACTGATTGAAACCATAGTTGCCATATTTTCAAGCTAAACTGCATTTTGGACCCTGGTGTTAAATGGCCCTTATCAGTTAGATGATCATAAATTACAGTATATATAAGGCAAATAATGCATTAACTATGTTACAAGACTTATACAGACATCCATAAACCTAACTAAATCTAAATATCACTAAATTAATAATAATAAAATGCTAAAAAAACTAACTCTCAGTAACATACCTAAATCATACAGCTATCGACAGCTTTACAAATTATGTTAAACATTTTTAACAAAAACTAAAACACCATATTACACTATACAACAAATAATCAAAAACATGTTGTTTCACATTTATTATAATAAATCCATTTTCTTCTCATGCATCAACAGGACTTAATTATTTCTTCTAGATGAATCACTTTTAACATATATTGCCTGTTGTATGTCTTGATTACAGCTATTATACTGCTATTTTATCTTTCCCATCTGAAGTGGTATGCCAAACTATTACACATTCATGTACAGGTAACCCCCATATAACACGGTAGTTACGTTCTAAAAATTGCCATGTTATGCGAATCCGTGTTATACGAAACAAAGAACTAATACGAAAAAGAGGGTTAGGTTCCAAAAATTAAAAAACATGCTAGTATATTTTCATAATTAAATTTTTTTAAGTGATACATATTAATATAAATTAAACAATGTTTTCTTCGTCATCACTAAAAACACTATTAATTAACCGAGAGCGTTTTCTTTTTGGCAAGTTATCCTTATCCTCTGAGCATTTTTCTGCATTATCTTCAGATCCATGCTTTACCTTTTGCAAAATGTATGTAATTTTAGATTGCTTGCTTCTAGTTAAAAGGTCTTTATAAATTTCCTTATATGGTGCTAAGCACTTATGAAGAATAAAGCAAGTATGGAATAAGGGAAAAACATTCGGCAACATCAGAAGCAGAAGCGTCGCGATCTGGCAACATTGAAACAAGTTTCGAGAAGGACCACGTGTATCGACAGAAGGCGAGAAGAGAAAATTTACATACTTAAGTACTAATAGTTCACGAAAATAATAATTTTCCTGAACTATTATTACTTAAGTATGTAAAAATTTATTACATTTCATGTTGTATGAGGGTTTTACCCAATTCTCGAACCGTGTCAGAGTGAATCCGTGCTATAAAAGTACCGTGTTATACGGGGGATGGTACCAATTCTCGAACCGTGTTAGAGTGAATCCGTGCTATAGAAGTGCCGTGTTATACGGGGGATGGTACCAATTCTCGAACTGTGTTAGAGTGAATCCGTGCTATAGAAGTGCCGTGTTATACGGGGGTTACCTGTATTACCAATCATGTATGTCACATTTGGGTTTTATTACTTTAATTACACTATGTACCAAACTGCTATCTTTCAATATCTGTTCATTATTTATTATCCACTATGTAAAAGTAATTCTTCATTTATAACATAACCCATTCTTCAGGTTACATTATAAATTAAGAAATACTTTTACATATATAGATGAGAGATATTGAGCTCAAAGTTCATAAGGCTCTTGTGTATGTGACCTGCTGGGCTTTTGCAACATAATTGTATTTTTTTGTTTTTTGTCTTCTGCCATTATGCAACTTCAATTAAGCTGATATTCATGATGAACGTTCAAACTAAACTTTAATGAAAACATGAGAATAAACTCTACATTACTAGTTTTTACATATTATTAGCATATATTATTTCAGATATCGGGTATGTTGTTACTCACCAGGCTTAAAGCCTGCAACTCTTAAGAAAAAATGTATGTAACCTCCCAAAAACCTACAAAGTTATCTTGCATTTTGCATCCAGTAGAGGTTGTTCATGTAATGTATATAGTTAATTTAATCATACAGTTTATATTAATAGATATCGAAAAGTTATTAAAATATTTTTCTTTATATTTTTATATTTTAGTATTTCTTATGTAGTTTAATAATAATAAATATAAATTTTAGAGTTAGAGAATTAACAACAACAAAAATTGGTGGGCTTCTTCGCATTTGTGGTCAAGTTGTCCGAACTCATCCTGTACATCCAGAATTAGTTAGTGGAACATTCACATGTCTTGATTGCCAGACTGTTATTAAAGATGTTGAACAGCAATTTAAATATACTCAGGTAAGAGAAAACAAAATCATTTTAATAATTTTTTAAAATTTTAATAAACCATCATAAATTATCTATAAATCAACATGATAACATCTTAAATGGGTTTTTCTGTGCATTGGAAGTCAATTGAACACAATGTACTGGGCATCTGGCAAAAAGACCATTCATATGGAGTTCTCTGTTTGTTGTGAAACTAATACTGGCAGTTAGAGACAGCTCTGCAGAGAGCTGCCTACCAAACAAGAATGCCTATTACAATGGCTGTTAATGTCAAATAGCAATCAGTTTGAGGGGTGTTCTATTTTGACACTGCAGCACATTCAGAGCCGTGGATGCATCTATCTTTTGACTTTCTTTTATCCTTTCAATAATTCTTTTCATAAAATCATCTATGTGTGGCATTATTACTGTTAGTATCATACAATAAAACAGTAAAAAACTGTAATTTATGTTAAACCACAACAGAAATAATGTCATGTCACAGTGTGTTTATGGAACTTGTATTTTGCTTAAACTTGTGTTTTTTAATACACCCTTTGTCAGAAAAGTTTCAGGACAAAGCTCGTAAAAAATAGAAAATTGCAATTACCAAGTAATGATACTACCACTGGCAAAGTAGTCCCCTCAGCTATCTACACACAATTTCCAACGTTTCTGGAGATCTTGGAAGCAAGCAGAGAAAGCTTGTCACAGTCTGTTGGATGTCTGCAATATCTTGATGAAACGTCCTTTTCAGTTGCAACCCTTTGTCGGAAAAGTGTGATTTTTCTTATTTTCACAAATCAAAAGCAACTGATGATTCATCAAGATATTGCAGACATCCAACAGACTGACAAATGAGCTAACAAGCATCACATTTGAAGCTTTCTCTGCTTGCTTCCAAGACCTCCAGAAACATTGGAAATTGTGTGTAGATAGCTGAGGGGACTACTTTGACAGTAGTAGTATCATTACTTGGTAATTGCAATTTTATATTTTTTACGAGCTTTGTCCTGGAACTTTTCTGACAAAGAATGTAGAACATTCAACTATGGCCTGGGTATTTTATTTTCTGAAAACATTGACATAGATTTTCTGCTGTTTATTACTTTTCCAGCTCTGCTGTATATAACAGAAATAAAGTATAGAGATCAGTCAAAAAATGACTTTCCAAGATTTTAACATTTTTGAATTTGGGACTTTGAAATGTCAAGAAATGCAAAAAAAAATTTGAGGATTTTTTCTGAATGTATGTATGGTGGGTGGTGGCATGATTCTGTTCACCCTCTTTGAAATTTAACTCCTGGGGTTTTTGCCAAAAATTTCTGAAATTTTGCAGGGAGGGTTCTGTATTGGGAATTAATGTATTAAATTTAGGTGGTTAAAGGTTGACAGGGTGGGGAGATAAAGGTGATACTAAAAATAATTGACATTGGATATCGATATTCACGTGAAGTGCATTCCCTAAATGAAATTTCTGGAACCACCCCTGCATAGAATACAGTGATACATAACTTACTTTTCTTGCAATAAATACTGATTCTGTTGACATAAACTTTATCTTCAGTTGTCTATTTAAAAAAAAAAAAAAAAATGGGTGAGTGTGTAGAAATTAAGTTGCATTTTAGATTCATGTAAATATGAATCAGAAAACCATAAAATTTTGTTTACATGATAACTAGATAAAAACAAGTATAAAATACTACCAGTTTCAAGAATGTACTGTGTAACATTGAATGTTTTATTCTTTTTTCTTCAAAACTTGAACAAAAACTAAATTATCAAGGAGCATGGAATGTGTAAATAAAATATATTCTTTTAAATACTCTATAACCATAGTTAACAATATGCATTTTTTATTGTAAAATATACAAATATAAAACATGTTTTGGTGATCATTTTTAAGAAAAAAACATTGAAAAACAAAAATTATTCAAAATATTCTAATTTCAAGTTTGTCACAAATTGTATTTTAATGAAGGATTAAATTTATAAATATTTTCTGTTTTTTATTTTAGCCAACAATATGTCATAACCCTGTTTGCAACAATCGTTCACGATTTATGTTAGATATCAATAAATCTAAATTTGTAGATTTTCAAAAAATACGAATTCAAGAAACGCAATCAGAATTACCTAGAGGAAGTATACCAAGGAGGTGTGTTGAGTAATTATACTAATCATAATATTAAAATTGCAATTGTAATGTTTAGTTTTCTTAATATTTTATCATAAAGATTCATTTTTTTTCTGTAATATTATAAAATAAATAATTTTAAAAAATGTAATCATTAAAGAGATTTTCATACAGAAATAAACAGAATTTTTATAAAATAATTCTTATATAGTTATATAACCAATATTGATCTATTATATACAAAGTAATATAACAAGAGATTTATTTTCAATTTTTTTATTACAGTGTGGAAGTTATTGTTAGAGCTGAAGCAGTTGAATTGGCTCAACCAGGTGATCGCTGTGATTTTACTGGTACATTAATAGTTGTACCTGATGTTAGTCAACTTGCTACACCAGGTAAACCTTAGATAAAATTTAGAATATATGTTAACCCGTTTTGGTCTATGAATGAGTCTCTCACACAAAATTGTTTTTCTGTAAAAATTGAAGGATGAGTTTTACTTATAGTTTAACCTGTTTTTCTATGAAGCTGGATGGTTGATACATTGATAGTTGATATAGGACTATAGGAATGAAAAACTTTATTTCCATGGCTAAATGGCATGCATTGCATATTTTGATGTTTTGTAAAATGGCTGTGAGCAGAAAGTTATCAGTCAATAAAGCTTTTGATTTTATAAATGTTAATACTAGATCAAAAATGCATAAAATTACCAAACTAACAAGGAGAGGACACAGCTGGCTACCCACCGATTTTGATCAGCTTGGACATGGTGAAAGTACATTGAAAATGAACAAATACATGTCCAAGGTTTTCATCCATTGCACCTTGCAAATATAAATTTTTGATGTTTGAAAATTCAAACGTTTGTAGTGAATGGTTATAAGCCATTATAGACAATACATTCCGTAAGCACTGCAAAACATAGTCTGTTAAATGATCATTAAGTAGCAGTAGCTGTCGAACAGGTGTTCTTCTGGCATTGATTCCCAAAAATTTTTTTCTAAATTTTTTATTTTTAATATTTTTTACTTATAATGCAAATGTAAAAATAATAGAATTTTTACATTTGCATATGCATAAACATTTTCATTTTAATTATGTAACAAAAACATTAATTTTAATACTTTTATAACGTTTGTAAAATAAATTTATACTTTTGTAATAGATTAGACTATTGTCAATAACAAGATGAATGCCAATGTTCTATTGTTTTCTTTGTTAATAAAACTTTTAAGCCTTGCATTTGAATGAGCCATAGTTGCTAGTTCCATGAAATAAGTAAACAAACTTGTTTTTGATTGAGAGGACCGTAATATTGACAGCAGAAGTGGGATATATATTTTTACAAGTTTCCCAAAATCCCTGTCACTGCTGAGAAAGGTTCAAGGGCATCTATTATGGAAAATATAATGGATCTTTAGAAGTTTTTAAATGATTATATATTAACATACATATAACTGTTAAAAATTGATTAAGCCTGTACAAGTTGTTTCAAATTACATAATTACATATACCTGGGAGTATTATTTTCATTGACTAGACAATTTTTACAGGTTAAAAATTATAGTATTCATAAGACTCAAATTTTATGTTATATGTGGCCTATTCTTTCAAAAACTAAAATTCATTTTGCTCATATTTATATAAAATTATTTTACTCAATGATTTTATCTGTACTAATTATGCTGCTCCTGTATGGGCAATTACTTATGACAATAAAATGGAAATTGTTCTTGCTTTATATCTTCAAAGAATTTTTATGTTATACTTTATGGTATAATAAAGTATAACATGTTATACTTTATTATACCATAAAGTATAACATAAAAATTCTTTGAAGATATAAAGCAAGAATAATTAACATATAACATAAACATTCCTATACGTTGCTATTGGAGTTTGATGTTTCTAGAATATTGGTATTAATAATAAAAGCAACGATTTCTTTCTGGATTTGACTGTTGAAATTACAAGATAACAGTTATGTTAAAGTAGTGTATAAATTATGTTTAATGATGGATAATTATACATATAACTGGATATTGTCATTGAAAAATTTGTTAGATCAATATGATTTCTCATTTCTATGGTTGTTTCAAGATCCTCATTTCATCAAAAGTTATCAAACATTAATTATAAAAGTGTGTTGCAAACAGAGCATACAAGAAGATTGGTCTTTGTTGAAAAAGAACAAGCATTTTCAATTATATCATATTTTTAAAACAACTTATATGTGTGAGGATTATTTGTTTATGGACATAAATTATCATATGAAACAATTAATTCTACAACTGAGATGTGGTCAAAATTATATTTTGATGTATAACAGTAGACTAATAATAGACCCCAAAAGAATTTGCAGTAACTAGTTTGCAAACATATGAAACTTGGAAACATTTATTGTATCAAATTTGAAACAAGTAGGAAAAAGAATTTGACAAGATTTAAATCCTAGAAAGATATAATTAATTTATTACATTTTTCAAAAAATTATTTTTGTGTATTTTATTTTGTTATCTTTAATTTGTTAAAGTTTACATAATATGTATAAAAATGATTATTATTGTGTTTTATTGTGTAGTACTAAGCTATTATATTAATTTGTTAAATTGTATTAACTTCAGTTTTTATATAATACTTTTAATCCCTAGTAACATTCATGCAATAAAGAATTGAATTGAATTGAAAAAACTGATTACTGAAGCTGCTATGATATTTGGATGTTGCAGAATTCAGCTCTTATTTCAGTTTTAAGATTATTTAGCAATGGATTGATGCTATTGAAGAATCTTTACAGATATTTTTCTGACTACAATATTCATACAGTTGCTACATTTCTGTAATTTTGATAAAACAGTTCCATATAAAGAGTAAAATGTTGAAGTTGATTATTTAGTTTTCACATTAGCAATTATCTGTTCTCCCATTGCCAATTTACTGTTGACAGTTAATAGTAAGCATACGATTGTTGTGAATATTACACAGTCTGTAATAACAGTATTAAACAGAAATTAGATTTCTAATTTCAAATAAACATTAGTTTTGTTTTCATAATGTGTATATTAATAATGATTGCAAAAAGTCATTATTAATTTGAAACTTGTCTTTGTAGAAACTTGAAAATGTTTTATTAAAGTTAATGTTCATTTTGAATATTCTGAATGCACAAAAATATTTAATTTTGTATTAATGATGATAATTATTTATTTAGGTGTTCGTACAGAAAGTGGTATTCGTCATAAAGGTATGGAAGGATTTGAAACTGAAGGTGTCAGAGGTCTTAAAGCTTTGGGTGTAAGAGAATTATCTTATAGAATGGCATTTCTTGCCTGCTCAGTCACACATTCTAATTCTCAGGTAAGAATAGTTATATTAGAAGACAGTTTTGTCTTATTCAGAATTTGATAATACTAAAATAGTAACATAAATTAAAAAACTGCATACACGGAACCTATTTATGGTGTGATAATGCAACATTGAAAAATATTGAAAAAACAAATGTTTTCGAACCCCTTCTGGGCTCTGCATCAGGTTCTTAACTGTTCCTGGATGGATATTCGATTAACTAATGCTGTTTAAATAACGCTCGATCATAAGTTTGAAATGATTTACAAAAAACTACGTCATGCATGTGCAATGAGTCTGCCTACCTGGATACTACGAGTGGCTAGTGCGTGCTGTAAATCAACTCTTGCCAATGACAAGACAATCTTTTCTTTAAAATTTATGCATATGCTTGTGATGGAGGATTTAAAGATGTGCCTCTAACCATTTGAGGTGTTCATTGGGAGGTGCAGCGAGGAGGAGATTGGCCTGGTATTGGCTTAGTATTTTGCCTTCCTTCAAAAAGTTGGCTACTATGTCTGGATCTGTGGCATAAGTAGTGAGGGCCGTGGAGGTTCTCCAGTCACAAGTATCTGCCTGATGTTATTGAATTCTGATGCCCATGGACTGTTTAGTAGAGCCTATATATATCAGGTCCCTATCACATCTTTAGGCACTACTAAATGGTCCATGGGCATCAGGCATTATATGTGCCAAAATTGTAATAAATCTATAAGCATGCAAGCAATTAGAGCAGCACATGGTTTAATGATCAGCAGAAAAGAATAATTGTTTACCAGATAATATCTCGAAAGTTCAACTTAATTGAAATAAGCATAGACATTTTACATGAACACTTTTAAAATAAACAATATTTTTAATAACTTTTCATATATAACAAAAATTAAATTTGATATTATGTCNGATAATGGTTTCTAGTATATACGTTTCTTACATGTTGCTGAAGGAAACGATGCTTTATCTTGTAAGCCATTTAATTATCTGCCGGATAACTGGAGCAGATATTCACTAGTATATCCAATCGTTTAAATATTCAATATATCTATATAAGTAAGTTGTATTCGGTAAATATTTAATATATATTCAGTAAATAATCTGAGACAACGCGTATTTAATAGACCTATTAATTCCAAAACATATTCATCGAGTCTGCATTATTCTAATATTCATACGCGCTTTTCAATAATAGTTAGAGTATATTCAATAATAATTATTTTTTAGTAGATTTTTATGAATATGTACAGAATTCCATTTTATCGATTATTATCTTTACACTACATTCAATGTAAATACTAAATATACTGAATAACGAATATGTAGTGAATATCTACTGAAATTTTACGTATTCAGTACATAATTTGAATCATTTTAATAAATATTCAGCAGGTAATTTCAAATGTATATTCGGTATTCAGTGTGTATGCGACAGATAACTTAAATCAATACATATTCAGTAAATATTCGTACGTAATCTGAAAGATACATATTCAGTATTCAGTACAAATTCAGTAAATAATTCCGTATTCAGCACATATTCAGCAGATCTATTGAATATAGAACATACTCAGATAATTGTAATTCTCTTTCATATATCATAAATTTTCTATTTTATAAAAACTAAAGAATGGCCTAACTTGGTAAAAAACTAGATTTATTCAAGAAAAGAAATTTAAATTATTGAAGATATAAAGCGTTTTGAATGTATAACGTATGCAAAATTTTACTTTCGATATAGATTTATATAAGAGATTTTTTTCTAAGAAAGTTTTCCTTACGTTTAAAAGAAATATTGAATGGGTTGTATATATATATATATTTTTTTAAATTGTGAATTCCGTAACTCTTTGACGTCTCCAGTTTGGATTTCCGGAGATTTTTCGTATTCTGCTCCTTGCTTTTCTTGAAGAAGTAGGTAATGTGGCAGTTGCTTGGTTAAAACGGAAGTTACAAAAGTTTACAAGATTTTTTTCCAACTTTTTTTTTCTTTATTTTCTGAGTAACCAAGACAAGACTTGTTCTATCTCTGACTGAAATAGTTTTTGTTTCGCTTTGAACTTATATTTAAAACATGAAGCATAGCATCACAGTCTGAAACAGAGAACTATGATCAGACGGAGCGAGTCAACATTCTCGACTTACTCCGAGATAATTATAAAGTAAAACATCTTAAATTTCACTGAAAAATTAAGATAATTTATCATTCTTGAATTTAAAAAAAACAATTATTTATCTTTCAGTTTAAATTATTTAAATATTTATTATTATTATTATTTTTTAATTCTAATGATGCTGCTTAAAATATGAAGTTATAACCTTATTCTGTGTCTATTACGATTTTTAGTCTTTCGAAAAGAAAATGGTACAAAGCACTCAGAAAAGTTTGTGATGTCATCGATTATCAGTACATGTCATCACTTCTCAAACTACATTGGAAGATGTTTATCCTCTTTGTCATCAAATTTTATTTGTAGTCTACTACATCGAAAAATTTGGAAAGTTTTCTTTATTTTTTAGTTATTTAAAAATTATTTGAAATAATTTTTCACTCACCATACTTATTACACCAGTTTTTATCTATTTAAAATCAAAGCCAAATGATTGCAGGCTTACACCAATATAATCCAGCAATTGTTTAGCTTTAGTATATGACCTTCAGGATTGGATGTTTTATATTTGTCTGTTTAAAATTTGTAGCTATGTAATGTATTGACTCTGAAAACTTTAAAGATGCTATTAATGGTGTAATGTATAGAGCAACACCATTTAATTTTTTCAGTTTACTGTAGAGTTATTATATGTTTTGAGGATGCTATTTGTGATGTGTTTTAATTTTCTATAGATCATTAAATTTATTATTACTGTACTTTTTTATGCAGTAATAAATAAATACTATATATAAAAATTATAAATTATTTTATGTTAATGTTTGGTTGGTTTTTAACTTGTAGTTTGGTGGAAGAGAACTGACATCTGAAATGACTGCAGAAAACTTAAAAAAACAAATGACTCCTCAAGAATGGGAGAAAATTTACAGCATGAGTCAAGACAAGAATTTATATAACAATTTACTAAACAGTTTATTTCCAACTATTCATGGTAAAATTTTACAGCTTATTATTTAAATATTAAATATGTTAAATAAATATTTAGTAGATTTATAATTTAAACATTATAATGTATAACAAGTTGTATATTGTGTTATTTTCTGGTTTTTTCTTCATTACTTTTTATTAAATTTTTAATAAGGTTTTTCTTAGTATAGGTATTAACTGCATACTACTTTATTAAAGTATATCTTTTAAATAATTGAAAAATCATTTATAAGAGAGGATTAAAAATTTGCTTTACAGGAAATGATGAAATTAAAAGAGGAATTTTATTGATGTTATTTGGTGGTGTGCCAAAAAAGACAATAGAGCATACAACACTTCGTGGTGATATTAATATATGTATTGTTGGAGATCCGAGTACTGCTAAAAGTCAATTTTTGAAGTAAGTATAAACTTAATGTGTAATATTTTAGTTCATTTAAAAGAAATTATATTTTACAACATTTAGATAAAACCATCTTTATAAATGAATCTTTTGGAGATATTTTCATTCAGTACATTTATTATTTTACTGTAGGATTATAAGTTTCCAATGTTTATCAATTTTTGTCTAATATTTGTTTATTAATAATAATAATGTATGTGTATATATATTTATATACACGTTATTATTATCTTATAATATAATTGGATGGGTTGATAATAATAATAATAATAAGCACAGATCCCGAATGGTTAAGAGTTGAAAGCTGAAATTTGGTACACAGTTAAGGTAAGCAATGCGAATGCTCACTAAGGTATTTTTGGAAATTCTCCTCCATGGGAGAGGGAGAGGGTTACAGATTACCCTGAAGAACTCTGCTTCTACTGTACTATTTTAGATGTGGTTTTTTGCATTTTTATAGGAAATCAAACATATTTTAGACTTGTCTACAAATATCTCTAACTAGCATTCCCTGTTGTGGCCTCTCCCACTCTTATATACATAATGAACAATTAGTTCAAATTTTTGAAGTTCTATAATTATTTGTGGATAATCCACGTTGTATGTGGAAACCTGTTGTAATTGTGAAACTCCAAATAAGATTATTATTATCTTGCATGATTTTCTGCAATCTTTCAATGAGTTTCCTTTTCAAAGTTGGGTTTATATTCGATTGGGCAAATATCTGGTCAGATTCAGACATGAAATAGATTTGTAAAAATTTAGGAATGTCTTCTATATCAGGAAGTAAACTGCCAATCAAATGATAAGCTTGACCCTGGATATTAAAAGTAGGCATGAAATTCTCTTCTCTTATTTCTTTGGCTCCAAATGCTGTCATTTGAAATAGAGTGTTGTACTGTCTAGAATTGTCTAAGAAATGTATAGAAAGAGGATCTGTTCCTAAAATTAAATTTTTAATGAAATCAGGAGGTTCTTCAAGTTGTTCAAGAACAATTTTCCCTGCTGCACAGCAAAGTCCAGGAGTTTCATCATACCATTTTTTGGCAAAACAATGATCACGTATTTTGATCATTTTATCTCTCTCATATCCAAATTGTCATTTTCAGGATAATAATCAAAAGCTGATTTGAAACATAAAAAATTCCTCACTGTACACATTTGATTCTGAGCCGAATGAATTCATTGCTCTTCCAGTCTTTGAGACTGCTCTGCTGTAGATTCACGTTGTCTACAATTATGAACAATAATAGCTCTAGAACTTTTTCTTCCTTTCCTTCCTCTCACAGCTCTCGGCATTATTTATCAATCAATCTCAAAAATATTCACTTGAGATAAATTCAATAACTATTTTGAATATTTTGTACAATTACCTGTAGAAATTAATGCATAACAATTCGAAAACCCACCATAAGTATACATAGTGCCATCTAGCGTGATGATGTCACTTTTTTTTTTAATTTCTCGAAGATTTTGCTAATTAACTAATTATAATTTAATGTTAGTTCTTCAAATATAATAGTAAACTTCAATAATAGACTTTACTTATAGACAGAAAGTACTAATAGATTTGTTTTCATCTAGTGAAGAGAGAAAGAAATAGACAGAAAAAAATCCATTGCAGTTTTATTTAATTAATAAAAAATCTGTAGGTTTGATTAGTGGTAAACATTGCAGGGATCATAAAGATGCTACAGTTAAAATATGGTAATGATTGGTTCAGTAGTTTTCATGGTTAGTGGTCACAAACAAAAACTATGTTGTCTATATAGTAGTATAGATTAGTCTTGGAATAAAGGGATCTAATTCTTGCATCTGGTGAAAATGGGTAAGATTGGCTATAATCTAATAATTCTAATCTTCACATCATTACTTTTTGCCTAAGCAACACCAGACTCATCTGCAAGTAACTAAATAAAAGATAACATTTGAACTTGACTCCTTATATGTTGGAACAATGAAGTGTAACTGTTCTGTTCTTTCTGTTTTCTAATTAATGTTGTATTTAAGATGAGGTTATGAATTCCAGAAATATTTAAGACTGTGAATTTTTAGTTACTATCTTGCATTTTTAAGTTTTTTTGGCAACAATGAAGTTATTTATCTTAATTTATTTTTATATTAGATGTTTATTTTTATTTAAATTTATTATTCATATTTTTTATAATTTATATAATATTTTA
>NW_019384946.1:423815-440998 GCF_000671375.1 Centruroides sculpturatus | reverse complement strand
CATAAGTGCTTAGCACCATATAAGGAAATTTATAAAGATCTTTTAACTAGAAGCAAGCAATCTAAAATTACATACACTTTTTGCAAAAGGTAAAGCATGAATCTGAAAATAATGCAGAAAAATGCTCAGAGGATAACGATAACTTGTAAAAAATAAAACGCTCTCAGTTAATAGTGCTTTTAGTGATGACAAAGAAAACATTGTTTAATTTATAATAATATGTATCACTTAAGAAAATTTTAATAAAGATATTTATCTTAATTATGAAAATATACTAGCATGTTTTTTAATTTTTGGAACCTAACCCTCTTTTTCGTACTAGTTCTTTGTTTCGCATAACACGGATTCACATAACACGGCAATTTTTTGGAACGTAACTACCGTGTTATACGGGGGTTACCTGTAATTATGATATAAGTTGTGACCAAAGGGTTCGGCACCTCTTCGATGCCTCGTTAGGATGATACCACTGCATCTCGGTTGACAAGGAAGCCGTTCTAACTAGGTCACGCGAGCAGTTGCATAACGGAGCGATCAGATTTGGGATGGAGGGAGAGACAGCGCATCAGAAGTGACTTATGCAGAGACAGGTTAATGTAACAATCGTTTAATAGGTAACAAAGGGGTAATACAGGACATACAATATATTGAGTGGAATATGATCGATTTAAATACATTGGTTGTGATTGATATTATATATTTTAGACGGAGTTAACTTAAAGTCCGTGGGTCTTGAGAGAGAGAGTTTACAGTAGTTACGCATGGTGATAAATACCTGGTAAAATATGTGGTTGATAGGTTGATAGATGACGATGCTACTTGACGATTTTAATCCCAACAAGGCATTTAATAAGTTCGTTGACAATGAAGGTAATCCAAGACAGAATGTTCAATGTAATCCACCACTTACGCACTCAATAAGTTTGGTTTTTGCAGATGTGATGACTTTGGATTTTAGATGTAATGAAGATTTTAGCTAGAGGGCTGGGTGATGACTATCTCTCTCCGAGGAACGGCGGCGACTCCCCAAACTTTGTTGTTCTGTTCTATATTTTGAAGTGTTGAAATCGAGATATAAGATCAAGAGGTGATGAGAAAGCATCGTTGTCAGACATGAGAACTTAACAGATGTTTTGCTCCCAGGTGTAAAAGTTGACAGTTATTTAACGAAAGTATAGCTACAATGTGATGTTAGGAGATAATGATATAAATATACTGAAAGTCTGGTTTCGGATCCTTACAAAGTCAATTTGTGTCAAAATCTGTATTATTATTATGTTGGGTTTAGTGGGTTACTCGGTTCACACCGGTGGCTGTATACTATGCCGGACCAGAGTCAAGGCATAGCAACCAAAAACTAAAATTAAATAAGTGTGTCAGTGTCTGTATTCAGGAATTTCCTAACAATATGGCATGTATTCAATATAGTGGCCTTCTGTAGTGTGATGTATGTATTTCTACTCAATTGTAATGTTCCCAGGTTTTTGTGTGGTATCACACCTGTACAGGAGAGAATGACAGGTATGATAAGCACCCTATCCATCCACAGATGCCTTATTTCCTGGGCGAGTTCTGTGTACTTGCTAATTTTTTCACTGCATGTGTTTCGTACATTGTGAGTGTTTGGAATGGCTATGTCTATAATGTATGTGATTTTATTGTGTTTATCAATGAGTGTGATGTCTGGTCTGTTGTGGTAAATTGTTTTATCTGTGATTATGGTTCTGTCGTAGTACATTTTGTACGTGTTGTTTTCCAATACTGTCTGTGGAATATACTTGTAGTATGGTTCGTGAATGTCTACCAATTTGTGTTTCTTTGCAAGCTCTTGGTGTATTATATTTGCTACTTGATTGTGTCTATGTAAGTAATCTGTCTGTGCCAAGAGCTTGCAACCAGAAGTGATGTGTTGTATAGTTTCTGGCATGATGTGACATTTTCTGCATGTATCATTTGTGAATGTTGTATCTTTGAGTGTGTGTTTTTTGTAGTTTTTAGTGTTTATGACCTGATCCTGTATGGCAATCATGAATCCTTCTGTCTCCCCAAATAGGCATCTCTGATCTAACCAGCTGTTTGATGTAGTTTTGTCAACAAAATTCTGGGCCAGGTCATAAGGATGTCTGCCATGGAGTGCCTTTCGAACCCACGATTGCTTGATGGTGTCTATGCTTTTTATATGTTGTGTCATGTCCATATGTTCTGAGTGTAAGTTTAATGGTGTGTTATTTGAGTCTGCTAGAGTTACTGCTTTATGTAACTGTGATGTTTCTTGTTTCTTGTAGAAAAACTCTCGCAGTGACTGTATTTGTTTGTAGTGAAGGTTAACTATGTCAATCAGGCCACGTCCGCCTTCTTTACGTGGAAGGGTTAATCTTTCTGTGGCGGATTTAGGATGATGTTGTTTATGCTTAGTAAGTGTTGTTCTTGTTTTCCTTTGGAGTTGCTCGAGATCTGTGTGAGTCCAATGTATAACTCCAAAAGAGTATGTGAGTACTGGGATGACATATGTGTTTATTGCTTTAACTGTGTGTTTTGCATTTAACTGTGTTCTAAGTATAGCGTTTAACCTACTTTGGTATTCTTTAATTAATCGTTGCTTTATTTGTGTATGTTCTGTTAGTTTGGCCTGTTGGAATCCTAAGTACTTGTAGAACTCGCCCTCTTCCATGGATTCAATAACGTCTCCATTTCCAAGTGCAAAATCTTCTTTCTTCAGGATTCCTTTTTCTATGTGAAGTTTTTTGCATTTGTCTAGGCCAAACTCCATTTGTATGTCCTTAGTGTATGAATGTGTGATTTGTAGGAGTTGATGAAGTTGTTTTTGTGTGGATGCATAAAGTTTTATGTCGTCCATGTACATGAGATGTGAGAGTGTAAACTGTGTTGTTTTTTCGTGTCTGATATTGTAGCCGTATTGCGTGTTGTTTAACATGTTGGATAATGGATTCAGGGCTAGGCAGAACCAGAGAGGACTCAAGGAATCTCCTTGAAAAATTCCTCGCCTAATGAATATTTCGTTTGTTTGTATGGAAGTGTTACTAACCCTGAGATGTAGTGTTGTTCTCCAGTGCTGCATAGTGTTTTCGAAGAATGCAATGAGTGATGGATGTATTTTGTACATGTGTAGAATATGTAGCAGCCAACTGTGTGGAACACTGTCGAATGCTTTTCTGTAGTCTATATATGCCATGTGTATGTTTCTGTGTTGTTTGTGTGCTTGCCGTAGAATGACTGAATCTATGAGTAACTGTTCTTTGCATCCCCTGTGATTTCTACGGCAACCTTTTTGTTGTTCTGTAAGAATGTCGTGTTCTTCAACATGTTTGTATATTTTGTTTGTGATACAGGATGTCAATAATTTGTAGAGTGTTGGAAGACATGTAATTGGTCTGTATTGTGTGGGGTCTGTGGTTTTGTTGTTTTTAGGTTTCATGTAGGTAATGCCCCGAGTAAGAAATTTTGGCATGTCTTGTGGATTGATGATGATGTGTGTTAGATGTTTAGCTAGTTCCTGGTGCAGTGATGTAAACTTTTTGTACCAGAAATTGTGAATGTTGTCTACACCAGGTGTCTTCCAGTTGTGTGTTCTGTTAACAGCGTAGCGAATGTCGTGTATGTTTATTTCAGCACAGGGCATACTTGGTATGTTATGCAAGTTTCTGTTCTCCTCCTTGATCCAGCCTGCATCAGCATTGTGTGTAACAGCATTGGACCAAAGAGAAGACCAATAAGTTGTGAGTTCTTCTTCTGTTGGTGTGCCACTGTGCTGTGTATCAGTGTTTGTTTTGGTACTGATTTGTCTGTAGAAAAGTTTTTCATTGTTTGTGAATAATTTATTTTGTTGTTTTCGTAGTGTACATGTTTTGTATCATTTGAGTCTACGTCCTTTGGCTGCGAGTTTTTGTTTTAGTGTATTGATGTATTCTGTAATGTGTGTGTTGTGATGTTCATGTTTTATGTGTGTTTTGTATTTCTTGAAATGTTTTTGAGTTGTTTCTTTAATTAATTTTGGGTGTTATGTTGTTTTTAGTGTATTCTGTCAGCCTGCCTAATTGCTGTCTCATGTCATTTATTTGTGTCTCTATTCTTCTCTGCCAAGCAGGCTTGTGATAGAATTGTGTTTTGTGTGTGTCTGTCTGTGATTGTATTTTTCAGTCCATGGTGTCACTACTGTGACTGCCCCAGCATAAACTAATGTATGAATGTCTGAGAGTGTAGAAATTAAATGAATGTAGTGTGGTAGTAAGTTGAGTGTTTACTTAATTTAGTGTTTTTCCTACTACCTTTGACGTGTTGATTTTTGGTATTCGTGGTCTTTGTGTGGGATCTGTACCAGTATATTTAGTGAGTGTTTCCTGAAATATAAGTGAGAGTGTATTAACTATTTCTATGTCTACGTTATCAGTGATGGATGAGGAAGTACCTGTAGTATTAGTTGTTGTTGTTGTATGTGTGCTATTATCAGTGCTTGTTGCTGGATTATCCTGAGAGGTTACGTGATTTTCACTAATAATGTTACATGTTTCTGTCTGTTGATTTATTTGCTCAGCAACCTCTTGTTTGATAAGTTCAAGTGTTGTTTGTGGGATAAGGTTGTTGTGTATAATTTTTCTTTTTTGATCGACAACCGTTTGTTCGGTGACAGTGAGGTGAGGATATTGTTGTGTGAATCTATGATGTAGTTGTTGTCTGTATGCTGTCATGTTTGTTTCAAGTCTTGTGATGTTGTAGTAAGTACGGATGAGAAACTCGTTCATTTCTGTTGTCCATTTCATCCATTGGCGTGGTTTTCCAGCCTTTGTGGTCTGTGGATGCATTGCCACAGAAACACCAAGGCTAGGTTGATTCCTCACATCTGTTGAGGGCATTGCAGTAGCCATGCTTGGGCTGGCACTGCTTTTGCCACCGGTAACCAAGGGAGACTGTGGCCTATTTTTCGAACGTGAGCCTCTGCCTAACCCATGAACGCAGACCTTGTTAATCTGGGTGACGTCTGAGCCGGTATCACGCTTTGATCTGGTTATACTACCATGATAAATATCTCCATAGAATGTGGGTGTGGTCACTCTTAGCTTCATTTCTCCCCATAGACGTTACTGGCATAGGTGTCCCTACCAGGAGCTTGTGCTGCAGCCTGCATTGCTCTATGGTTCAGTAAAATTACTGGGCTCTCCCACCACGACCAGGGTGGTGACCACGGGAGAGTTATTATTATTATTATTATTGTTGTTGTTGTTGTAATAGTGTTGTAAAAAATATCTATCTAAAATGATAAATATAACAAAATTAATATTATAATTTCATAACAAATTTAAAAATTTAGCTTTTAAATGTTGAATTTTTGTAATTAGGGTGTCTGCTGTATAGATGAGTTTGATAAAATGGATCCACGTGATCAAGTTGCAATTCATGAAGCAATGGAACAACAAACAATATCTATTACTAAAGCTGGTGTTAAGGTAATAAAATTACATACTTCTTATTTTAGTATAAGAGATTTAGAAATATAAATATTCCAAATAACAGAATTGTCTGAAATTTATAAAAGGTATATTTAGTATTAAATGTTTTTACACAAGAATAAAAATACATTTTGTAAAAATATATTGTGTGTTTATTCTTATATAACATTATTTATTAGTGATATACAAATGATGTTTACTTGTAATTTTGTAGATGGTATTAACAATGATTTGAAGCATTATGTATTCTTTTCAAAATTATGCAGTATTCTTTACTCTCAATATCTCAAAGAAGTGAGGTGAGAGTAATGAATAAAAAAACTGGTTATTGTTTGCTACTGCACCTAATCCAGTGTTTTTCAACCTTTTTCATTGAGTGGCACACCTAATTGAAAAATAACAAATCGTGACACCCTTGACCAGCGGCGGATCTAGAATCTGAATAAAGGGGGGACTAATGGGCCAGATGAATTTTTTGCGAATATTACGCGCAATGCAAAAGTGTTTCTACGTGTTCAAAATCAAAATTTAAGTCCATTGAATTTTGTCGAAATACCTACATGTAAAATAATAGTCTCGCTATTGTTTTTTAAATATAGTTTTATTATCAAATATATCATCATTTTATATTATCATTTTATTGATAAACAATTTTTGTTACGTTTTTTTTATACTATTTTGATGCATATATAAAATAAATATTTCATTATTTTTTTCTTATCTTTTTCATATCAATTTAAAAAATTTAAATTAAAAAAATGATAAAAAATTGTTTATTTGTCGTCATTGCTTTTGAATACTATGAAAATACTGTAATATACACCTACTTTGTGATTGAAACCACACGCTTTTCAAAGTACAGTACAATGCAACGCTTTTTAAAGCATATACAAGACACAAGTGTCCACATCATTTTTCTCTGGTGGTTGGCCTGGTACTGGGACTGGGAACATGAAGGCCAAGCAATGTGGTTTGGGCGAACTTGTGACAAGTCGTGCATACACGTAGTGTAGAACATTACATTAACATGCGATTAGTCATAGTTTCTTTGTTTACTAGATATCTCATAGCAAAATAGAACTGACAATGAGTTATCTTGAACTACACTTTAGGCATTTTCTTGAAAATTTACTTAAGGCTCTAAACTTTGCGATACCCCAATCGTGGCGCCGTGGCACCCCGGTTGAAAAACACTGACCTAATCTGTAGTGTCTGGATTTTTAGGTGCTGCACCCACTCAGTTTTTGAAGGGGGCAGAGTATAAAAAGACAAAGTACGTCAGTTTTAGTGCAGTAGGCCCACTCATTGCCAAATTGTTTAGCATCCAAACTATATATTTTGCACCCAGCTTTTCCCCTTTTTACATTTTTTTTTTTTTTTTATTCATTCAGTTGAGAAGAAGAAAACAAATTTGTTGAACCAGACAACATATGCTGAGGAAAAAAATATGATAATTAGCTTACTCTCTTGTTTTGTTGAGAGAAAAAGGGGGAAAGGCGTTTTCTGGACTAAACAACTAAACCTTGGGATTGTTCTAAGTATGTAAACAGATTCACTGAAAATCTGCAACACATGTTTTCTTTTCTAAGAAAAGAACAATTTAGAAAATTCTGTATTGACGTCACCTTACCCTGACTTGTGAGTGCAACAGTTCCAATTTTCTTTGTTTGGTGTCAGCAACATTAGAAAATGGCGAAATTGTCCACATCTAAACTGAACATTTTAGCAAATAATTGTAAAGATGAAAGTGTATGCACAGTCAGAAAAGTTCTTTGCTGTTCAATTTGCTATTATGTGATTTTGGTTGATATGAAACACCAAGAAATGAAATTCATGTAACACATGAGTTCGGAAAAGCATAGAGAAGACACACAGAAAAGGAAGAGTTTCAAGCAGACATTTATAGGGGCCACATTTCAAAGAGGATAAGAATCTCAAAATTTTACATTTTATGCAGATTTAACGACTGCTCTTCTCAAATATACCCTTTTATAAGGTAAACAATCCAGCCATTAAGTCACTTCTTCAGAAATAAAAACTATGTGAAACTAGTTTATGATCAAACCACATTTAAAATCCTGGATGTTGTCAGAGACAATCCTGTAGTGTTCATACTGGACGAAACAACAGATTTCACAAAACAGTACATGCTGAATATTCTTGTTGCACCTCTGACTGGATGCTGTGTACAACCAATGTTGTTCAAAATGTACCATCTTGTACAGTATCCCAAGCTTTCAATAATGCTTGCGTCAAGTTGTGGCCAAATCATGTCCAGTATGAAAAGGTTTGGGTTGTCATTATAGATCAAGCATTTTACATGTCGGCATTCTCAAATTTGAAGTGCATCTACAACAAAGTATGTGACTTGTCTTGCCCATGACCTACACAGATTATGTGAATGTATTCATATATTCGTATAGAATGTAGCAAGACCAATGACTTCATTTCGAAAATGAAAATGGTTCTTCTCAAGTGTCCCTAGTTTGGAGTGCTTGTACCAAGACGTAATTGGGCTGCCATTACCACCCACTCCAGTGGTCACTTATTGGGGGTCTTGGATAAATAGTGTGGTATTCTACTGCAAGAACTTCAAGAAAATCAATGTGTTTATCAATGAACTTCCTTCTGGCAATTTTCTGGCTGTCGACAGTGTCAAGAAACTGGCTGCTGATCCAGTAGTGACCACAGAGCTCTACTCCATGCATTCATACTAGTTATTGGTGGATAAAATCAACAAGCTGGAAAGACGTGGAACTGATATGTGTGATCAGTGGAATGCTGTAAGTCAGGCACTTGACGTAGATGGTTTTGTCCTGGACAAACTCAGATCTAGTTTATCAAAAAATCCTGATTTGCAAAATATTTTGGATTGCACTGAACTAGAATTCTGAGTAAAAATGAAACATGCCCCCTTAGTCTCGGTTGACGTAGAAAGATCTTTTTCCTTATATAAAGACATTCTGTTCTCCAAATGAGAAACTTTACTTTTAAGAACATTGAAATGGTTACTGTTATGAATTACAATGCTCATCTTTATGTGTAAATTGCAATAAACAACTATGTAGTTTGTAAATATAATACTTCTTGTTGGTTTTTGTCTTAATAATACATAATTTAAAAACACCTAAACGAGCACCCAATTCATTCTAAAAATGTACTAAAAAATCCAGACATTATTAATCTGTGAACAACAGTTGTATTTAATTATATAATTTAACACTTAAAAAATATTTTTTGTTTTATATTTTTTTAAAATTATTAATTAATTAGGCAAAGTTTCATAATGAAATATATATTTTAAACTGAACAATAAGTGTCTGCCTTTTGTATTTTACAGTGTCTACTGTAAACTGAAATCAAATGCAATTGTATGTGAAAAGTTGTTTGTATTAGATTTACCTTAATTTCTTATCAATAAGTAATTCATAAGATAATGATTCCATTTCCTTTAAAATCTGTTTCATAAATTTTAATTTTACATATACAAATTAGTTGGTTGTTAGATTAAATCAGTGATTCTCAACCACTGTGCCACAGCACTTTAGTGTGCTGCCACTGTGAAAACCCATACATAAGCAATGTCAGACAAGTAGTTCAATCGGTTCTACTTTCCTGTGGCGCATTTGGAAATTGTAACCAGTGTTACCGGTAACTGCTCGTAGTTACTAAGGCATTTAGAAAATGTTACCTAAATAACCAACTGTGTTTAAAAATCACTGTTATGATGTAACTGGTTGTCCTGCAGTACTTAATGAAGTAACCATTTGTGCTGCCAAATTTTTAAATTATTAAAAGTGTACTGTGACAGAAGTAAAGGTTGAGAATCCCTGGATTAAATGATGATGTGATTAATAAAATTTGTTTGCTTATATTTTATTTACTGTTTGATATAAAGAGTCTTTAAAATTGATTGTTGTTAATTAAACATTTTAATGATGATTTTAATATACAAAAGATAACATTTAATCTGTACTAAATTATGAAATGTATAGCTCTTCTGTAAAACTTTGATTCGTAGAAAATTCACACTGATGATTTTGAGAAGCTAATATTCTCCTTGCTTCATTAATAAATGATTTTACTACAAACTTAAGTAATTAATTAATATTGAATAATGTTTTATCCAGATCAAAAATAAGAGAGATTTACTGAAGTAATACTCATCCTCAGGATGTTTAACTAGAGAAACAACAATTTAGAAAAAATTAAAAAATTCAAAATAGAGAAAATTATTGTAAGGTTATAAGAACTGCATGAAGACAAACAGAAAAATGTTACTAGTATATATCTTCATTGTTTGTTTTCATTTGTCCTGGGGAAAATGTGATAGGCCTTTTAAATTTATTTTATTTAATTTTAAAATTTTATTCACTCTCTAGTTAGATTTCTCAACGTGAAAACATTTGAATAAATGTTTTTATCCTTTCTTTTTACCTCAGATAAAGCATTTAGGTTGAACTGTATAATTGAAAGAGCTTTCAAAAAAAGAATCAATACTAAATAGATAATATAACAATATGAACCTTTCATTTCAATTGAAAAAATATTCTTTGAATGTTACTTATAATCCATAATTGTATTTTTGTAATAGAAAATTCATCATAAATTTTACACAAAGTAGGTTGTTAATAATTTCACAAATTGAATTTGTAAAAGGAAAAACTATATGGAATAAAGTTCTAATTAAAAAAAGAACTATTCAAGGCAGTTTTTCCTTTCAAAAGTCTCATTTATTGATTTCTTGACATAACAAAGTTCAAAAACTAAAATAAGAATAGCTGAGTGATATAGGAATTCGAGACTGAATAAGGTATAAACTGTATCGTCATTCAGATGACTTAGGAGAATTAGTTTTTGTACAATGTTATTTTTACCTGTAATTTAAAAAACTAAAATACATATAAGCAATTATGCTAAACTTGTTTTTAGTTATTTGTTTAATAAAAAAGTAATAATAATTGTGGTTTTTAATAATTAATATTATATTTCATTATATTTGATTTCCAAATAAATGTTCAATCATTTATTCCATTTCTATGCTTGATAGGCAAGCTTAAATGCAAGAACATCCATCTTAGCTGCAGCTAATCCAATTGGAGGACGATATGATCGAACTAAGTCACTTAAGCAAAATATATCATTAAATGCGCCAATTATGTCTCGTTTTGATTTATTTTTCATCTTAATTGATGAATGTAATGAGGTAATAAAAATTATTTATTATTGAAATAAAAAGCTTTTCAAATATTTTTAGAATTTAAAATATTTAAGAAGTTTTAATTCTGAATATTGTGTTTTAATTATGTATAATCTATATATTGTATAATGCAATGCTTTTATTTTTATAATTTTTTTTCCTCTGTTCAATACTAAGTAACAAAATTTAGGCATTTTTTTCTGTTGTCAGATAACATTCTTTTTTTAGATGTGTAGCATTAAATTAATTTTAAATATTTATATTAGGTCTACCAAAAAGTTCTGTCCGTTTTTAAAATAAAACAAAATGATAAATTTTTCATACCTTGAATAAACTTTATTGAATAATATAATTTCTATCATTATTTATGACTTCTTGCCAGTGCGATGGCAATTTATATATACCATTTTTAAAAAATTCTTTATCTCTAGAGGCAAAAAATTGAACCATTGCTTGTCTGATATCTTCTTCGTTTTTGAATTTTTTGTTCTGCAAAAAATTTTGTAAAAACAGAAACAAGTGATAATTGAAGGGTGCTAGGTCCGGGGAGTATGGTGGATGTGACAGAATTTTCCAGCCTAGCTCTGCGAGTTTTTGACGAGTTCCCAAAGAGAGTATATGGTGGGACATTCGAGGACCAATACATTTTGAGCTGTTAAAACCAAACGAAAAGCTAAATTCAGAGAGCTACTGTCAGCAATTAGATAATTTAAAAGCAGCACTCCAAGAAAAGAGACCAGCAATGTTCAATAGACATCATACATGTGTGACATCATACTGCTTTATGATAATGCCAGGCCACATACGGCTTTGGGGACTCGTCGGAAACTTGCAGAGCTAGGCTGGGAAATTTTGTCACATCCACCATACTCCCCGGACCTAGCACCCTCCGTTTATCACTTGCTTCTGTCCTTACAAAATTTTTTGCAGAACAAAAAATTCAAAAACGAAGAAGATATCAGACAAGCATTGGTTCAATTTTTTGCTTCTAGAGATAAGGAATTTTTTAAAAATGGTATATATAAATTGCCATCGCACTGGCAAGAAGTCATAAATAATGATAGAAATTATATTATTCAATAAAGTTTATTCAAGGTATGAAAAATTTATTATTTTGTTTTATTTTAAAAACGGACAGAACTTTTTGGTAGACCTAATACAATACAGGCATACCTCGACTTACGTCGTTTCGAGTTACGTCGTTCCCGATTATACGTCGCTTGTTAAAAAAGTATATGGAAAAATAAAAATCAAGTTTAAGTCATTTTATTCGACTTTACGTCTGTCCGCCACAAATATTGAAGTCGTAATATCACTAGAAAAACGTTTAAAGCACATAAAATCATATTAAAATATATACAAGTATGTACTGTATTTACAGTACATGCATTCGTAAATTTAGATTATTTTTTTGTACTATATTAAAAACTAAAATTTATTTGTTTGTAAGCTTAAAATAGATTTTTATTAACCATATATTATTAAAAATGCATTAATAAATAAAATACAGAACCGGGAATGGTAATTTACGGTTTAGCCTAGTGACAAGTAGATTCGGAGACAAGTAAATTCGACTTACGTCGTTTTCCTGGAACCAATTACCGACGTAAGGCGAGGTATACCTGTATAATGCTGTCAACTTTCTATTATTTTGATATATAATTACTTTTTATTTTATATTATTTTTTTTATTACTATTTTCATTATAATTATTTACTCATTATATTATATTTTATTTTATTTACTAGAAGACATTAATAGGTTCTTTTGTTACCCAAAGGAATAATAAAGGAAACCCATAATGCAGGCACTATTAGTGTTTGTACTATGGTTGGTTAAGTATGTAATTATGTAGTAAACAATAGTATATAATATATAAATGAGATCATCTGTACAAAATTTCTAACTCAGATTTGAATATAGATCTCTGAGTGGTATATTGACACTTTTATCAGTTAAGTCATCTAGCCAATTATATTGAAGAATTTTGTTGGTTAAATATGCTAATATGGAATCATAATGCATTGTATCATATAAAATAACAGATACTATTTTACTAATCGCACAAAGTATCTACATATTTTTAAATTATATATTTCTATTAATGTTAAATGCATTGGCCTTTTTGTGCTCTCTGAGCGGTAAAGGGCCTAAAACGACAAAAAAAAAAAATGTTAAATGCATACATTTATTTGCATCTGTAAATTCAATTATTTCTGAATATGTAAAAAGAATTTTATGTACTGAACAGATATACCGAAAATTTAAGATTATTCTAAATACAGGGTTCCTATGCACCTGGAAAGTCAGGGAAAGTCAGGGATTTTCATTATTTTTTGAAAAAGTCAGGGAATTTGTCAAAAATTGTCAAAAAGTCAGGGAATTTGTCGANAACGAAATTCAAGCAAACTCGTTACGATAAAATTAAATTTACATTTTATCATTTTTATTGAAACTTATTATTATTATAATAATATTATTATTCATTTTTGTCGGGAAAACATTTCAAAGTGTCGTTTCAATTCTATTTATTTATTGGAGTGTTTGTGGATGCACGATATTTTTTGTTTTTCCGTCTGGTGCATACACGAATAAATCAGAAGGTTTTCCAACATGTGAGCTGGCCACATACAGTTGTACATGCGAGAAGCACAGATTCTTTAAATTTAGCCCACATACTTGCAGAGATTGTTAGAAGTGCGATATTCCCCATTTTTATATATTTTTTAAAATCCTTTATAACTTTGATTATTTAATTGCTCCTTCCTCTCTTCCTTGGCGTGTTGTAAAATTTCTGATAATTGGATAATAATTTGTCTTTTTAAATTATTTTGAGTTGATATTAAAATTTGGAAAAGGGGGGATCCCTAGATTGGTAAAATAGGCAAATTTCCTCCTAAACTTCGGTTGTTGTTCGGGATATAGTTAAGGCAGTGTTTCTCAACAGGGGCGATATCGCCCCCAAGTGGGCATTTTTCCATGTTGAGAAGTGATTAGTAAGAATTTATAATTTCGGGGGCGAAAAACAATTTTCTGGACGATACAGTAAAACATTGTATTAAGAATAATTAGATATTTTATTCATTATATCGTACAATAATTAAACAAATAACATTATACTAGTCACTAGTCTATTCAATACAGTACGAATTTGGCGTTAGCCTTGGCCCCCATCGGCATCGGAATTTTGAAGTGAAGGGGACGACGATTCGTTAGAGGTTGAGAAACGCTGAGTTAAGGTTTTAACAAAGTTCGAGCGAATATATAATTAGAAAAAAAAAAATGTTGAAATAAAGTGATTAAACAAAAATTATTACAAATATCATAAATAACAAATGCATATATAGAGATATTTTTTGGAGGGGGAAATGGTCTTCACAATTTGAAATCGATCGAACACACAGAACACACAGTGCTCGTATATACGTGTGCCATCTATCGTAGGATAAATGTACTATGCCGTAGTGTATTAAAAAACTTTCCAAAGTTTCATGGCAATCGTACTATGCCAGAAACCTTCGCAGGAGTATATTAAACAACTTCCCAAAGTTTCACGGCAATCGGATAAACAGTGTGGTAATGCATGAAGGACAGACACACACACACACACACATTTTTATACAGTAGAGCATCGATTATCCAACCCCCGATTAACCGTCACATCGGTTAACCGACCATTCTAGTCTGCAAATTTCAAATGTCCGCTAGTGATATGGCATTACAATATTTGGCTATGTCTTGACTACTTTAATATTATTTTTGTTAAATTTTGCATGTTTTAGCTGGCAACACTGGCTCGCCATGAAAGGGAGGCCAGTATTTAAACGAGACTTAATTTTCTAATTATGAGTGTGTTTGTTTGTTTTGTGAGCAATAAAATAATTTTTAACGATACAATAGCAATGATTGTTATTTTAAAAAAAATGTTGTTAGGTTTTAACATGGATGAAAATTCAATGCAAAGTAGCTTAATTGCGAAATACTAATATACTAATTACATGGGATATACTAATATACTATACTAATAATGTATTTTTTTCACTCTTTTCGGTTATCCGATTTTTTCTGTTATCCGACCAACCCGAGTCCCTAATTGAGTCGGATAATCGATGCTCTACTGTATATATAGATTAGTCTAACCCAGTGATGGGCAAACTACGGCCCGCGGGCCAGATGTGGCTCCCTGAAATGTTCTATCCGGCCCGCGCGACATTATTCCTAATCTAATGAGTAAAAAAGAATACAGGCTGTGGTGGTTGATGCACCACTTAACTTGAGTGTTCGTTGATTATATAAAATAACCGAAGCTTTATATCTCACCATGAAAGTTTATTTACAATCATGTACAAAATTTTGTTTTACACTTATTGAGTAAAAGCTCAATCGGTTACAAGCATGCTTCGGTACAGAACATCCACTCGTCGTGCATAGCGTAGCCGAAAGAGAGAAAAAGAAATATGGCGGACAGCCTGCACATGTTTTTATAGTGCCACCTGGATTTTCAGATGCAGCGCTAGGTTACAATTATATTGGCCCGCCTAAAGTTTTCTTCTTTTCCTTTGGCCCGCTCTTTAAAAAGTTTGCCCATCACTGGTCTAACCAATTTCTCTTTTCCCCATATATGTTAAATAATGCTGAGGTGTCTCTAAGGCTGAGTGCACACTGAGGTGAAATGATAAATAATCTGGCAGTAAGTTGGCAGTAACATGATAGTGATATACAATTGATGAAAATCACAACTCAAAGCAAACTGGAATAACCTAACAACAATTCATTTAGTAACCACAACTGTTTCCAAAGACAAAGTCACTTTGGACTTATTGAACTTAATGATTATTATTAATTACATGAGTTATGATATGAAGGCAAATGATATTTTTGGGTGCATCCTTTTTTTGTGAGAAAATATATTTCTATTAATCCAACAAACTATATACTGAAATCTTGATTATCTTTCATGTTTGTAATGAACTAAGTTTGCTATTTGTTTTTAATCAAAATTAAAAATTAAAACAATTTTCTTTTGAACTAAGTTGATAGTAACACCTGACAACAGTTGAGTTAGTGTCAGACAATTGCAGCAATCATCTGACACTGATGTAGTAAGAGTTGCATCAATTCTATGTTGTGTCACCTCAATGGGTATTGACATGTTTCCATTTGAAGTCGCAAGTCAAATGGAACCAACCTCTATATTTTCTTAGTAGTTTTTCTATATAAATACGTTTGGAAGGGGTATTTTTACTACGGCAATTTTTTTTAATATTGGATGTGCTTTTACACTGAAATGAATATTTATTATTAAAAAAATTTTTTAAATGCTTTTTTTCTGAGCAGTTTTTTAAAAAATGAAGATAAAGGGGTTAATTATCCCATTTTTGTATAATTTTGTTATTTTGTTTCATTAAATCTTTGTCTTTATTTGTAAAAAGGAAATGTCTCAGTATCTGAATAAAAACGAGAGATTCATTTTTGTATCATCTCCACATGCGTGTTAATCCGCGTATCCTAAATTTGATTAACTGGTGTCAAGGATCCTGACGAGATCTAGAATTAATCCTCTAGATCGTTTTAAACTAAAGCTCTCCTAGAAAAAGTTTAGAGATCAAATCTTGCAATTTTGTGTCAATTAAGTGGTACTCTTGGCAGGTACCCTCAGCTAATCTCACACTATACATATACATAAGATGTATATCTTAAGAAATTAAACAACATAAAATTTAAATACATAGATGCAAGTTCTGTGTTTATCTTTTGGGTCACTATTATTTAAGTCTTAATACAAAAAAATAATATAATTTAGACATTCTTACTAGTATCTTTATTGGTTATTCATTTAATCTTGAATTTAAGAACAAAAACTAATAGTACAAATAATGAAAAATTAAGAATATTTTAAATATTTATACTTACTCAATTTTTCTAGTAAGTTCCATACAGATATAGCTAATTCTGTTCTCTCATGTTGAAATTCTTCTGGCAACAAAGACCCACAACACCTTAGCAATATTAAACCTTGAATACTGGTAACACTGCCTATAAAGAATAAAGAAAATATTATTAAAATAAAGTTGTTATTATTATTGAAACATTACAAAATTATCAACAAGTGTATTATATATAATTTTACAGGCATTTAAATTGTAAGTTTAAATGCTTGTGTACTTTGTATTATATTAGGAAATAAATTTTCCAAATTTTTAAAATGATATGTGAATACAAATACAGTGAATGATCAGCAGTGGCAGCCTTAGGGGGTGGCGAGCAGGGCAATGGCCCGGGGCCTCGCTCTTGGAGGGGCCTCGCGCAACAACCAAGTAGAAAAAAGTTGATATTTAAAACTTTTTATTTTATCCTTGGCTATTAGTTATAACAATAAAATAAATTTAATTTATAGTACAGTATATATTAATATTAATAAGTGCCTACTATTTCAATTCACATACTTTGCACAAAGGACAAGGGCCTCGCAAAGATCTGCCGCCCAGAGCCTCGCAATGGATAAGGCCGCCGCTGCT
>NW_019384946.1:363999-418291 GCF_000671375.1 Centruroides sculpturatus | reverse complement strand
TAGATTTATCAGAGACAATAGAGGAATTACACCGACAAATTTTACAATGACGAACACGACATTAAAAAACAAAAACACAAGAACTGAAAGAATGGCAGAAATTGAAAAACAAAGCACATCAGCGAGACAAAATACAAGAAAATATCGATTAAATAGTGGCTTAGCGTGGGTGTCAGCCGCCCGAGTCAAAGGAAAATTTCGCCGTCCCGTTATTTAGGTATCTCAATTTGAAAGACAAATTCTGTTTCGTCACAAAATAAGTAATGAAAAATTCCGTGCTAGTGCTGCCACTTTTTAAAAATAGCTCTATTGGATATTGGAGGCGTATATGAATACGAATGAATCATAGCAAAAAAAAAAAAAAAAAAATCGACAGGTTGCATGCCACACGGCAGAATTATAAATGAGTTTCAGTGAGTGCGAGTTCATTTGCTGTTAAAATAGTGTAAATTTGTAATTTACACTATTTTAACAGCAAAAGAACTCGCACCCACTGAAATTCATCTGTAATTTCTGCAATTCTGCCATGTCCCAACATTCATCTGTTTACGTGTGGCACACAACCCATCGACCTTTTTTTTTGCTAAGTTATCTAGCACATTATTCTTTGCATTGTAAAATGACATTGTGCATGCATCAGGAACTTCTGTTCGAACAAACCTGACCTGCTATCTGGGTTAGCAATTTTAAAAAGGTGGCAACACTATCTATAACATAACTTGCTTGAAAACATGTTGTCCACAAGCAAGATGGCGACTGGAACTGCCACCATTGAGGATCCACATTTGGTGGAAATATCTCACAAAAGATTGCATACAGTATTGAACTTTTCTTTAATCTCTACTTGATAAATATCATTAGAATGCTAGACCACCAGGCTGGGCTGTCTGTTAAACATGCAATAGGCTTAGTGGAGTATGCAGTGTGACTTCTAATTGTATTCTGAAAGTAGGATAACTTCAGGTGGCTATATCTCACAAAGGGTCAGACGTAAAGGTACTGTTCCTTTGACTTTTTTGCTTCTATGAACATGGCCTACAGCTCTGTTAAGATCCCACCAGTGTCATTCACATCTGCAACCTTACCATCAATTTTATCCTTCTACAAAAGCACAACCTAAACGCTGATATAGGAACATGCTTTTACATGCATGGAAATGCTATAAATGTGTCAAATATATTCACACTAGTAGCCTGGGATGCCCCCTAGT
The DNA here is from genome assembly GCF_000671375.1 of Centruroides sculpturatus. Taxonomy (NCBI): domain Eukaryota; kingdom Metazoa; phylum Arthropoda; class Arachnida; order Scorpiones; family Buthidae; genus Centruroides; species Centruroides sculpturatus. The sequence goes on along the minus strand of NW_019384946.1, from coordinate 417,081 downwards.
GGGCATTATTTACAAATTTCCATGAGGCACGGTTCCTTTGACTTTTTTGTTCCATCAATATGCTGTACAGCTCTGTTAAAGTCCCAATGGTAAGATTTACCCTCCAAATGAAGAGGTGGCGACCCCCAAACTGTAGCCCCTGTGCAAACAATAAAGTCAAAGGAACCATACCCCTACTCGCGACTCTTCGCGAGATATAAGCCCCTGAAATAATAAATTCCTATTACAAATATACTGAATTATTTATATTGTTATATTGACCAAATAATAATTTATGGGCCAAATGAATAATAATAATTAAAATTGTTAATTTGAATGTTTGAAATATGACACACGATAGGGGCGCCTCTAGTGTCCGTTATCAAACGGTTACGGGACGGACACCCGTTGAATGGGTTATATATATAGATGCTGGATTTGGCCACTGACCAAATTTTATACAATAAACAATTATCGATTAATCTTTACCTATGTGCACCGTCATGGCAGCAGTCGCAACTGTTTGGTTAGGTTAGGTTACATTAACTATATTTTTAGTAGACAATACCTACATTTCCTTTTTTTTTTTTCTTTTGTTCAGGAACTACAGTGAATCAATAACTAGTGACATTAGGCACTCTGTGGCCTGCCGGCAGCTCCCCTCCGGGAGGAGTCTGTTAGGACCATGGCCATGACGGTGCACATAGGTAAAGATTACCCCAATTATCTGTCGTAATCTGTATCAATGATAATTGGGTAAAGTGTGAAAATAGTATGAAATAGAAGAGATCTCCGTATTTTTTTTTATACATTCTTTGTTACTCTAACAAATTAAAAATGCAATCAGACTGCTATCCGTATTCAAGAGAAACTAAATCATACTATGAATCAGTTGAAATAAGGGTATACCGAAATAAGAACCAGTGAGGTCGCTTAAGAAAGCAAAATTAAGAAAAAACGTGTAATGCGGGAACCGTAGAGCCCATAAGAATTCAATGAACACGCGTGTTCATACCTGTATGGAGTAATAACAAAGGTCCTCAACGAATTATTCACAACTTTAGCGGAGGTAAAATTCCGTACATAACGGCTCATACATCTTATTACTTTAACTGTTCGTAAAATTGAAGACATTTTTAATTCATAAAATAAAATTCTGTACAAGTAACTTATATCACATGGACTTCTGGCAAAACTAACGTATTCTGTTGTAAGTTTTCGAAACAATAGCCCAAAACAAATCGAATTTTCAAATTTATTAAAAAAATAATTTATTTTTATTTCTAAATGATCTCTTTTAAAAATAAATATTACTTGAATAAAAAAAATTACGATTTGTTGAATTGTTATGAGCAAATAACAATTCAAATGATAAAAAAAAAAAGCGATATTATATGCTTGAAACTGAAAGTGTAAAAGAAACGGAACAAGAAGCTAGAATAAACAAATGATATTAAGTTGAAAGAAAAATTAAAAACTAGAATTATCCATAAATTACGTCCGAACTTTTCTTCAAATTTTTACTCTCCCTCCCCCTATTGTCTCAGTTTGTCCAAGTTTCCGTAACCCCCTCTCCTCTTCGGACGTCCAACAAAACTGAACCCCCCTAAGACCTTTATCACTTTATAAATGATAGATACCATAAGCAGAAAGGAAATATACAAGAAATTTTGAAATACAGTGATCTGATCGTTCACAATGCCATTTGGCCCACCAGAAGCCAAGAGCTTCCGTTCCCTGAACTCTGGGGGTTCGGTCGTGGGTTTGCGCCTCACCCGGATGGCTGGCCAAGTAAAGTTTTTTCGGTTTTCTCCACCTGAATAGGGACCAATTACCCTTAAAAAGACCTCCCAGAAGGCATTCCTCCCAGGCAGATCGCCCAAGTGTCGCTTGCCTTTAAACAAACTTATGCATTGTGTACACATTGGAAAAATAAATATTTAGTTGTATGCAAAATATACACTTATTAGGCTGTATTTTTTTTAATTGCAGACCGATAAATTCCTACTTGGCGTATGATTGTCTGTCCTTCCTTGATCGAGAACGTAGTTAAATAGATAAAAGTCTCGACCAGATATAGAAAGCTTAAGGACAGGAGGCCCTGATTAACAATATACAAACTTTCAGTTTAATCCGGAATCACGTTATTTTAATTCAAAATTATTTTTCTGTACAGATGACCGCACGACTCTATTGTTAACAGGAAAGTATAATGTAAGATTCTAATTTAAATTCTAAAATTCAGGCATTTGTGATTTGCATTGTGACGAAAAATTTCAGCTCGGCATTATGAACATGTCACAATAAATAAGTTAGTATAATATAATCAAACAGCTTATACGACAATAGTGGAAACTCTCGTGAATTAACATATAGGCCGCGTTTATTTATGCAGCAAGTGTGTAGCGAAATGACGTCACGAGCAGTGTTGGCCAATTAGAAACCAGTTTCAGTGTGTTCGCTGTAAAGCGCTTCTCGAGCGCTGCATAAAGAAACGTGAAGTACAGGTATACCTCGCCTTACGTCGGTAATTGGTTCCAGGAAAACGACGTAAATCGAATCTAACTGTCTCCAAATCTACTTATCACTAGGAAAGCATTTTAAATAATATATGGTTAATAAAAATCTATTTTAAGCTTACAAACAAATAAATTTTAGTTTTTAATATAGTACAAAAAAAGTAATCTAAATTTACGAATGCGTGTACTGTAAATCCAGTACATACTTGTATATATTTTAATATGATTTTATGTGCTTTAAACGTTTATCTAGTGATATTACGACTTCAATATTTGTGGCGGACAGACGTAAAGTCGAATAAAATGACTTAAACTTGATTTTTATTTTTCCATATACTTTTTTAACAAGCGACGTATAATCGGGAACGACGTAACTCGAAACCGACGTAAGTCGAGGTATGCCTGTATACTGTACCGTAGTGGCGACAGCGCGATCTAGTGACATCTAGCGGTTCGAGGAGAACACTAACACCGCAGACTATGTAAAGCAGGGGTGGCCAAAACGTGGCGCATGCGCCAAACTTGGCGCATTGGACGATTACAAGTGGCGCTTCAGTCGGTTCCGAGCAACATTGCCAGATTTGGCTTCATTGCATACGCAATTCGGTGCAATCGACCTGTTGACTTTTTTTTTCTTTCTTTTGCTTGTACGTTACACGATGTATTCGTGTTCATGTACACCACTGATGTCATATAGAACTATTTTATACAGGTAACTACACTACAACCGCACTTTTCATTGCTTGTTCTGTGGCAAATCTGAATTTTCGTCTTATAAATTGAAATACCTAATTGAGGGGTGGCCGAAATTTTTCTCCGCCCCGGGCTGCTAACACTCACGGTACGCCACTGCGCATCTGAACTCGTCTATCAAAAAATTGGCGCATGGTATGCAAAACGTTGGCCACCCCTGATGTAAAGTCTAACAAAACTTGCAAAAATGAAACGAAATAAATATTTTATCATCTTTTTGTCTTTATTTTATTATCTTAAAACATGAATTATGATTTTATTTAGTAGGAAACATAGATGAATAGTGATTTAATTAAAACCCGTCGTCACGCGCCCAGTCAAATAGAAATTGCAATCCGGTCAATACAACCCCTCGGTCAATCCGGCACCAATTTAAAAAATTAATTAATAAAAATTTAGCGTCGAAAACGAGTATTTAGTATTAACAGATTAACCGATCAAATCAGTGGCCGGCCCAAGGTCCTATGACCTTGGGCCGTCCCGGCTGTCAGAAACAGTTATTGTACGGAAACCGAAGCAAATAGTGCGTTCAAAAATTTTGTTCGTAAACATGGTCGTTTGTAACCCGAGGTTTGACTGTAATTTAGTGTACGATAAGTGCGTTATGGTTGTGGATTAGTTTTAAATATTTTTTAAGCCGCCGGAACATCAATATCATCTTTTGTATAAATTCGATATAAATGGTAAATCATACCAACATTCCTTCCATAGCTGTTTTTCGGTAGGCCAAATAACAAACATTAAAACCTGTGTAAACTGGAATCGCATGGTAACGAATATTTTTTTCCGGTCCGGAAGGTTTCTGTTTTGAACATTTCTTTTATAATAGAAAATCGCTCCGTTCAGAATAATATTTTCCGTTTAGGCTGGTTTCCTTCCCATTCAGGTTTCACCTGTGCAAATCGGAACATGGTTGAACTATGTAATTTAGGAAAAAATAAATTAACTTTAACATAACCAGAAAAGAATAACTTATAAAACCCGAAACGGATAATTAATTATTGTACTGCACAAATATGGGATTCCCACTGCACAATTCAAAATTCTCATTACACATATTTTGTCCAATTGCACGTTAGAATATGCGCTGAGTTTAAGGATGCTGAAAATTTGACGTTCTTGTGTCAACGAATTTATAATCTTAAATTCATCATATTTGCAATTATATCTATTTATGCTATAAAATACAGAGCCGAAAATATTTAGAACAAACTCTTCGATTTCGGTGTAAGACTACGATAAAAAAAATACAGTTGTCCCTTGATAATCCGACAGGTATGGGACCAAAGGTGTGTCAGATTACCAAAAGTGTCCGGATTACCAAAAATAATTACATATTTCGCATTGTTTTGCTAGCAGTAACTTACAATATTCTCTACTCCAACTGTTCGAACAGAACTGCTCACATAAAACACACGAAATGTGTGTCATCGNATTCTTTCATCAGCAAGCGTTTCTGATCGGTTACAAATAAAATAAGCTGTATTTTATTCGTGGTTATATCGTATTAATTGACGTTTACGTAAACATCGATACCACAAACGCCCATTTAGTACTGTTGTTTCTTTAACAATGATATTTAAAGATAAATATTGTGATATAAAAACAAAATAACGGTTGCGATTTTATTATACAACTTCACAATAAATCGCTTATTAAAAATCGGTGTAATTTATATTTTTCAATAAAACTTATAAATACAGTAATTGAAAATTTAAAAAATAAATATTGAACATATAATAAACACGTCTTTTAAGGAACACATAGCACATCATACGTCTTTTGAGGAATTTTATAATTTACTTTAAGTGACATAATTTCCAAAGCTATTATCTGTGCAATGCGATTAGGCGTAACTAAGTTGACACTTGATTATCTCGTAAAACCATTCTTCTACTTTCACTCTTTTTAAATACAGTTCTACAATCGATCAGCCAATAAATCATAAATTTAAATTATTAATTACATTTTATAAATTTTTAAATAATAATGTACGCATTTTCATATGGAATGTACAGTACTGTATATTTTCTGGTGAGCATTGCGTGGGTTTACCTTCGTAGATAGTTTTTTCTGTGTCCTAGATGGCGCGGTCCGCAGTTGGATATAAAAGTCGGGAATTAACCGGGGGGTGTCAGTCCCAGATATGTCTCGTCCCACCCCACCCTGCCACCCCCATTGTGGGCATGGCCGAACATGGGGAAAACCCTCTTAGTACACACAGAGAAAAAATTTAAAAAAAATGAAAAATAATTAAACTTTCAATCTAACGTTAGACAAAATGAAAATTCGATTAAGATTAGTTAAATATACATTTAAATTTTATAAATCATATTCAAAATTACAATGCTTTCCATTTAACTTATCATACACATATTATTATTCATTACATACAATATCTCGTTAAATCAATTTAACCTGTGACAAAATTAATTTAATATTAAATTGTTTATCGTAATTTTAATTTAAAAAGTAATTCAGAGCTGAAATCTTACTCAGTTTTACGTTTTGAGTTGAATAATTTTAGTCATATAATCATGCTGTAAATAGATCTAAAATAGCCTAAATATTTTAATTAAATTATTAAAAATCAGGGCCGTATTCATTAATTCAGAACACGAAGTCAGAATTCTGAGCGGCTTAGTGGACGGAGCTAAGAATATTCTGAGCATCGTTAAACTATTATTCTTTGTCAGCTAGCAAGGAAAAATAATGGACGAAGTTAAAATTATGATTGCAACAGTTGTTAAAATAGTAACCTCTTTATCTTAAAAAAAATTATTTAATATTGTACGAGCAGCGTAACACATTACGCAGTCATAAGCGTAACATTCTTAAAACCGAAGCCAGAAAAACGAGAGGAAGATGTTTTAGTATTTTCTTCATATTTTTTAATGTATAAAACTCATCAGATATTTTTTTAAAAAGAAATTAAGTAACATAATGTTTATCCATTTACTTTAAAAAATTCTAACAGATTTTAAATATATTTTACAATTTTCAATGTGTAAGAACTGCCAAATTACTTTTATATTTTAATTGTGCCCAATTATGTGCGAGAATATGAGGGCACAGGGTCAATTCCTAATTACCACTTACGCGTGAGTTGGTAAAACTCACTCACTTAGTCATTGAATAGCTTTCAGGAGGGCAAATTTCGAGTGGGGAGCGCGTTTGTAAGTCGATAAATGTCCGGGTTTCCGAATAAGATAGATGACAGGTTAACAAAACAAATAAAGGTTTAATGAATATAACTAACAGAGCTAAACACGGTTAAGCTAAGTACGGTTACAAATAACTACTATTTACAACGGGGCTACTCTATAGCAGCTATGCCTATTGCCGTTGAGAGAGAGAGAGTTCTCAGACCGCTCATTATCTCTGTGTGTGGATGGAGAGCTATATGCGACGATCAGTTTCTGTTATGGAAGTAACGGAAGCCCTCTATGTTTTCTACCGTCAAGTCTGTCGGACTGGATCAGACGGGAGACCAAAATGGACACTAGCTCAACAATAATTTCCAGTGTCGATCGCGCCTCGAGCTTTCTTTCTTCTCTTTCTTACAGTTACTATTATGGAGATATTAGCCTTGTCGGCTCTTTCTCCAAATCGATGCGCCTCGAGCTTCCGGTGGCTGTCGCTTTTATAGCATTATGGTGGGAAAGGGGTTACGAGACCGTCATAGGTTGACGATGACTTGCATTCTTTTACGACTAAGTGTCAACTTTCCCACTTGATTGTTGATGCTAAGGTGACATCCGATCCGATACTCTGCAAAAGAGTTTTTTTTCTATCGGGGATATTTACAATTCGAAAAAAACGTTTAACATTGATTTTAAAAATTCCATTAAAATCCGCGGTCTCACATATGCATAAACTACCAACCCTCAAATGTACAAAAATGAGTTGAAGTCACGCATGAATTCAGTATTATTCAATCTTCGTATTATTAAAACAAACCACACAGTTATTCTGTTTAAAAAGCTCAGCGACTAACCCAGTAGATAGTATGTTATATGTATACAGTCGCCCCTCGTTATATCGCGCTTGTCGGGAGACAAAGAAAAAGCACGATAATATATCCGGCAGCGCGATATAACAGAATACTAAAAACTTTAGGCTTAAACTAAACAGATAACACATGCTATGAAATCTCTATCCTGTATTCTTTCATCAGCAAGCGTTTCTGATCGGTTACAAATAAAATAAGCTGTATTTTATTCGTGGTTATATCGTATTAATTGACGTTTACGTAAACATCGATACCACAAACGCCCATTTAGTACTGTTGTTTCTTTAACAATGATATTTAAAGATAAATATTGTGATATAAAAACAAAATAACGGTTGCGATTTTATTATACAACTTCACAATAAATCGCTTATTAAAAATCGGTGTAATTTATATTTTTCAATAAAACTTATAAATACAGTAATTGAAAATTTAAAAAATAAATATTGAACATATAATAAACACGTCTTTTAAGGAACACATAGCACATCATACGTCTTTTGAGGAATTTTATAATTTACTTTAAGTGACATAATTTCCAAAGCTATTATCTGTGCAATGCGATTAGGCGTAACTAAGTTGACACTTGATTATCTCGTAAAACCATTCTTCTACTTTCACTCTTTTTAAATACAGTTCTACAATCGATCAGCCAATAAATCATAAATTTAAATTATTAATTACATTTTATAAATTTTTAAATAATAATGTACGCATTTTCATATGGAATGTACAGTACTGTATATTTTCTGGTGAGCATTGCGTGGGTTTACTTTCGTAGATAGTTTTTTTCTGTGTCCTAGATGGCGCGGTCCGCAGTTGGATATAAAAGTCGGGAATTAACCGGGGGGTGTCAGTCCCAGATATGTCTCGTCCCACCCCACCCTGCCACCCCCATTGTGGGCATGGCCGAACATGGGGAAAACCCTCTTAGTACACACAGAGAAAAAATTTAAAAAAAATGAAAAATAATTAAACTTTCAATCTAACGTTAGACAAAATGAAAATTAGATTAAGATTAGTTAAATATACATTTAAATTTTATAAATCATATTCAAAATTACAATGCTTTCCATTTAACTTATCATACACATATTATTATTCATTACATACAATATCTCGTTAAATCAATTTAACCTGTGACAAAATTAATAAAATTTAATAATTAGGATTAATTAATATTAAATTTACTAAATTATTTTGTTAATTTACTGGTAGATAAAGTAATAATGTATTATAAATCATGTGTACTGTATCCGTATGTGTTATACATCAAATATAACATATAAACAAATTCTATAAAATTATAATCGACTCAATCATATCAAAATTAAATATTTTACAAAATAACTAACTTTTTCTTAGTTATTTACATCATCATAAATTCAATTTTTTGTTAAAAAATAAAATCTTTGAATCTAGGTCTTTACTTAATTAAAACATGATTTTTATATTGTTTCAACAATAATATAAATTGTGTAATTATTGTCTTACCGGGTATATTGTTCGCAGTATCGGCTAAAAGATTGGGTGTTGAGAAGAGTCTTACAATTTCATCTGCTAAAGACGAATTGAATGGATAAAGAGAAGTTGCGTTGATTGAATTTGTCATATTAGAATGAAAAAGAATAAAACTAGTTTTCCAAAGACACTGCACTTCTATCAATTTTACATAAATAAAAGAAACAATCTGGTAATTGTTTTAAAACACGTCGAAAGTAGCATGGAATGTTTTAAGACATCCCATTGGATAGAATTGCATTATGACGTTTTATAACACATATTTTACAAATATGTCATTTTTGATATTTTTTAAAAATTAATTTTCTATTTTACAATATATTTTTGTCGATGGACGAAGGCTTTTTTTACTGTTAAATTAAATGTCATCATTTCATTATGCAAATTTATTAATTAACAAGTTTAAACTAGTCGTAGGAATATGAACTTTAAAATATTCTCACGCTCTGCTTATGACGTCAGGAATTTATGATGTAATACATCTATTACGTCAAATTGTTTCAGTTCAGTGATTTTTACCTTTCCAACTCTGTTATGTTTAACAGAGGGAAAGTATAGCGATCGGTCAAAAAATTACCCCTCCCCTAAGATTTTTACATTTTTGGATTCGGGACCTTAAAACGTTGAGAAATGGAAAAAATAAATAAATAAATTTCGGGTGATTTTTCTATATATATATATATATGGATGTTAGTGTAGGTGAAGTCACGATTTTATTCGCCGTCTTTGAAGCTTAATAACTCTCGTGTTTTTTGTCGAAAATTTCTGAAATTTTGCAAAAGGGTTTATGTATTAGGGGGATTGATTCTAGTAAATTTTGGTGATTAAAGGTCGATGGGGTGGGGGTATACAGAGAGTCGTGTGTATCTCCATTAGGGACGGAGTTAATGTCGACTTTACTCGTTTTTTTACAATTTACATTTTTTTTATAAAACTCATCCCTACCCACAAAACTAAGCTTTTTTTGCCATTTTATAATAGTTAAAAATATAAAGTTTTTAATAAAATATAACAGATGGCGCCACGAAATGTTGCCGGGAAAGTTAAACAACTAGTTGCTGGATTTTTATATTTTTTATTTGTATACCAGCATGGTCTTTAAGCTTGATTTCTGGATTCTCTTGTTAGAATGCTCAGGATATCAAATTTAAATTTAATGAAAGATTTTCAGAAAATGAAACAAATTTCCGGTAATACCATAATATATAATTAAATGAAATAAGATAAATTACAAAATAACTAAGATATATCAAATAAGTCTAAGATCACTGATACGTCACAACTGCCAAGTTCACATTACAAGTTAGAACTTGCAAGTTGTTGAACGAGCAAAGCAGCTTTGGATATGTTTTGCGTGCTATTATAAAAAAATTTAATTATTTTATGATTCAGTTATTTATCTAACCTAAAAGTTTGGAGTAATAAACAAATTTGTTATGTCGTCCTAATCCGACTATTTACCGGAGAATATAACAAATTTGTTTATTAGTCCAAAAACCCTCTTTTAGATGATTAGATAAACAACTGATTAAGCCGTCTAATATTGCTAAATTTAACTATTTTATGATTCTTATTCATTTTTTGATGCCAAAGGCTAAAAGAACCAGGAAATCCATTATGTAGAAATATTTTGAACTTGAAATGAGATTATTTGCTGTTGAAGACTAATACAAAAGATTTCAAAAATTTTTGTTGGATAGTTGTGCCGAAATGGACATGCCGAAGATTTCAATAAGTTTTTTATATTTAGTCTTTAACATTGTAAATTCATTTCGTCTTGAATTGTTTTAATAATTACATTTTTACAAATGAGAATGAGATCATGGTTTGCATCTTTGTAATTTATATAGTGCTATCCTTAAATGCACAGGATGCTATACAAGCGTACATTTACATTTAACTTCATTTAGAGCAGTGGTTCTTAACCTTTTAGTGATGAGAGACCATTTATCAAAATTTTTGTCTTGCCATGGACCACGAGCTGTTTGGCAGTAATATAGGTTCTTATACGGTTGTTCTATAAATTAAACACGTTGAAAATTATTCGGAACCAAGAGTATTATATTATTTGCGAAAGTGTTACATTAATTATATTATTTTAGTGCGATTTTTGTGACTGCATACTGTTTACCAACTGCTGAATTCTTGGTTCAGTGCTACTCAAAGGAAATGCATGTCGGCACTGGCATCCAACCGATTTCGATGTTTATTTTTAATTATCAAAAGCACTGAGAATCCTTGCTCGCATAAATATGTGGTTGAAAATAAAGTTAGGTACTGTAAAGCAATTTCTCGAATTTTAGGGAAAGCAATAGCTTTTTGGCTCCAAAAATCTTTAAGATTAATTCCTGTCTCGAATGTATCCTTGCAGTTACTATCATGTTGCATTTCAATTAACTCTTCTTGTATTTCATCCGGCACCTCAGAAATGTTGACTATGAAAGGATTGCAAATCAGTTTCCGAATACCTTTGTCCTTGCAGTCAGGAAAATAGCGATTGAATTCATTTTTCAAGCTTTGCAAATGGAATGTAATGTTCTTTTGTATTTGTCCTTTAATCTCGGCACACTGTCAATCAATAATTGGGTTCAATGTATCAAACGCAGAAAAATTCTCTCTTTCGACTTTGCTGATCCATAGGTCGATTTTAGCAATAAACGCACTGATTTTATCTTCAAATGCAAATTTATTGCTAGTGCCTTCCAATTTCACATTTCCTGACCACACACCATACCCCAGCCCAGTCCGCTATCGGCTCTAACCTTGACATACCGCGCATTGTCATCAACTCGCGCATTTATTTAATAATTTTGGGATAACTTCACGGACCACTTCGGGTGCTTTCAGGGACCACCAGTGGTCCATGGACCACAGGTTAAGAACCACAGATTTAAAGTTTTCATTTCAGACAATATTACAAATAAGCTTAATTTAACAGCGATAACAGATTAGACTTAAATTATTTTATTTTTAAAAAGTAATTATATAATTTGTTTCTAATGCTAATTTCTTTGCATTTTTAATAAAACTAACTAATAATATCTCTTCCAAGGCCAGATGACCGAGACTCTATGTGGGACTTCGTCCCTCTCCGATTGCTTCTATTATGGGCCTGGCAAAACCCACAATAGGCAAGGAATAAAACCCTCCCGTCTGTTAGTGGCCATAAAGAACTAACAGGGCAGAAGAGTTAAAATGAAAAAAATTACTTATAATCATATATTTTCCAAAGAATACATTTGCACGACTGGAAGGGTTGAAAAGTAATACAAGACTTCCAGGGGCGTGCCGTGACATTTGATGATAGGGAAGCTGTGTTTTTGTAGCAAGCCGACTTCCAGGGGCAATCAGTCAGTGATGGTCTAGGGTCCATTCGTATTCGTTTGTTCGATAAGCCAGTAAAAACGGTAGACTTCTCTAAATGTATTTTTAATTAATAGATTATCTAACGCACTTAATAAATAAGCAAGTTCAATATAATTAACTCTGTTATATTAGATTTAATAGATTCTCTACGCCCTCTAAATGCCAATTCTCGCTTCGATAACATCTACTAATTAAAATATATCTATTAGCCGTAACTATCTCGTTATAATTTTCAATATATATTTTATATTGTGTACTAATGTTAAATTCTATTCTATTTTGATTTCCAAATTGCTTCAATTTTACGAAAGAATCGATGCGAGATTTAGGATTTTCGTGTCTTTTGCCAGCTTTACTCAAATTATTTAAATCGTCAAAGCCAATCTCATTCTACACACTAATTTTATTTGAAAATAGTAGGCAAGGCCAACAAAACAAATTTTGCATTTTTATGCATCCACAAAGCCATTTTATATCTTCATAAATTTTATCATGAAAATGTCGAACAAATTTTTTCTTTTTCATTATATGGTCTCGAGCCAAAACTTTTTGAAATAAATTTTCGATATCACAATTACATTCTAAATTGCTAGCTATAATATAAGGGCTAAAATTAAAAATAAAATTATAAAAACTTACTTGTTAAAATAAAATGTGTGATGATATACAATTATACATACCTGGTACAAAATATTCAATTGTATGAATATACTTTTAAAGAAAATTATAAATATAGTTTTGTGAAGAAACGTACATAAAAATAACATAAAATAGTCTTTACTTTTTAAATATTAAAACAATCCACCTAGTTAAAATTGCTCCCTACCAGTGGCTCGTGGATGGAATCAGAGACGGTCTTGGTAGGTGTGCGGTGCGGTGCATGCTTGCCAAATCCCGAGGGTGCCGATACCGGTTAATGTCTCTTTTGTCTCATCACTAGTATATCTCAAAGGACGCGACAGGGTTGTTGTAAATTTTAAACGTTTCTCATCATAGCTGTAAAAATCTAAATTTGTTAAACTTAAAAGTCATTTGTTTTCTAACTACTGTAATTCGTTTTAAGACCAGGTGTCCACGGAAATTTCCAAAATTTACAACTTTTACTCACTTTCATTGAACTGGAAAAATTTCTGTCTTTATTACATCTAATATTACGAAGAAATCAGTCCCACTGTACTCGGCTAGATATTGGTCCGGTTAGGCTTTTGTTTAAGTAAAATTCCGGCTCTTTCATCAGGGTTTTGTTTACGTCCCCAATTCCCTAATCGCTTAATTATTTAACTACTTCTTAAGTAGAAATAAGTCGAAACCGGTTACTTTGTACTCGAATATTTGTAGTCTCGGGAAAAAAGTGGAAAGACAAATTTTTATGACAAACGGATACATAAATCGTAAATTTAAGGAAAATAAATTCTAGAGCTTTTTCTGTACCTCGTGCATTTCTCTCATTCATTAAATTTAGTTGTAAACGATGCTAAAGTAACAAAGTAACAGTTAATTTTTTAACATTATACAAGAATTGTACACTTTTTTTTCTACATCCCCTTAAAGATGGGACACGCGAAATCGTAATATCACTGGTTTAACATTGAAATCCGTGAGTAATATAAAATCGGAGAGCGGAATAAAAATATCAAATATTTTAATGGATTTTTTAAACTCCTGTCAACTATACAGAACTATCGTAAAAACATACGAGTAAATTCCTATCGTTGGGTTAAGTTATAAATCTACTCGTTATTTACGTAATCGGCCAAATATCTAGCGGGCAGGCGGCTAACAGCCCAGAACCGGTCCCGGATAGAATTGGAAGCGTTATACGTGTCGCATCAACCCAAGGTCGTACGCTTCCACCGACTAAACCGGATGAGGTTGGTGCTCTGTAAAGCGCGTGCGCAAATCTGGCATTTTGGAATCTGACAATACAGAGATTCCACTCCACCACTAATATTCGTAAATAGCCTACAATAGCAATCTTTTTTTTTCACGTGTAGTATAGAAATTTGCAATAAAATATATAATGCGGTTCTAATAAAATATTATGCGATTATTTTCATATAATTAAAATTAATATGTATTTATTTTTAGAAAATACAAGGGAAGCGGCGCTTCCACCGCTTCTAATGACGGCACGCCACTGAAGACTTCTATACAGTATATGCACAAGACAAAAATCGGAAATGCTTCTGCAACATATACACAATTAATGGACGCCCCCGTGGTAGAGGCGTCCATTAATTATGTGTACAGTTTAAGTGAAAATGAGGTCACGGTATTGTATAAATTGGCTTTCTTTAGTAGTATTGGGGCATACAAATTTATACTTACAAGTCTACTTCCTTGTCGTGGTAATAAACTATCAGTTAAAAACTATTTGCAAAACTTTTTAAACTCATTTTTTAAATGCCAATGGTCCACGAACTATTGTACACTTAAAGGGGAGGTGGTTTGCCAAAAGTACATCATTGTATACAACAGGGAGGGGGGACAAGAACAGTAATTAACTTCAGTCCGTAACCCGAGTACTAGGGCACGGGCCTTAACAGGCCTCAGAAAGGGCCTGGATATAACTTTTCGAAAAATGTATGGATCAGCATATATACATCGTTATCTATCACCTATGCAAATTTAATGAATTATTTTTGCCGCGAAATTTTTATGAAGCTTTATTAATTAGCTAATTAATTGCACTGTTGTTATTTATGGGAGTTTTTTTTAATTAAATTGTTCTAAACTTCTATTTGACTAATTTGACTTCGGTAAATTTTTTAAAACACTATTAGATGTTTTCTATGACAGGTTTTTTTTAATTCAGTAAATTTTTTTCCCATACCTTTTTTTCGGTCCTCCCGTATTTTAATTAATAGCATAAAAATCGAAAATTTTGTATTATATTTGAATAGATGCAGTAAGTTAGCTCCCCTCCTGCTTTAAACCAATATTACCCTGAAGCATACCAGAACTACCCGGGAAAGCTGACACCAGCTGTTCTCAAGGTCAACCGGTTTGTAAACGATGTTGACTGCACGTATGAAATTTTACGCTTATTAAATGAAAGAACAACAATCGTGCATCTATATTTTTCAAATAAAAGCATTCATTTTAAATTATTTTTAATTTTTTATATAGTTTTTCTGTAAAAACACTTTTTGGGGTGTATTTATTTCGCGGTAATTTTTTTTGCTGTCAGATTCGCATTTGAGTGGAAATTAATTATTTAATATAAAAAATCAATTAGGGGTTTTCCAAGTGCCATTCCGGGCGAACAAAAGTACTCAAGGGGCTCTAGGGCCAGTTTACTTAAACATGAGTTCCAGAAAATAAAAGACAAGTCTCGATTTCCCAGTAATGAAATAGAAAAATAGGTAAATGCTAACAGTTATGTTTTACACGGGGTTTGTGTGTTAGCAGGGCCAATGAGAGAGGAGAGCTGGGGATGTTTTCTCGGGACCAGAGCAAACTTAGTAGGAACCACTACGGGCCGCTATTATAAATTAATGTCACTTTTATTGGCAAAAATAAAATCGTTAAAGCCTGCTTTTTATTAATAAAGAAACATTCTAAGTATTTCATTTGTTCAAAAAGAGAAAGACCTGCTCTAGGATCTGAATTCATGTTGAGTTGGGAAAGAAATTTTCATGGGTGGATTAACCTGCATATATCAAGGGTGGATTAACCTGCATATATGCTCTTTTCTACACCATGCGATTGTCCCACTTTTTTGTCTCACAAAGTCTACAATGGGTTTAGAAAAATGATCTCTTACAATTCACCGGATGGAGAATAAAAAAAAAAAAAAACATTACCAACAGTATGTTAGTATGATTCTATTTTTAATTCTCTGAATTTTATATTTATGAACTATGAAAGAGCAACTCCTCCTATCTCTTGGCAAGAAATTAATTTCTAGTCTCAAAAATATCCACCATCAGTCCATTTGATCAACAGTTTATATTTTTCATATTGTCCATTTTCATTAATATTTTAATATTATATTGATAATGAATTATACATAATGATATAATAAAAATTATTATAATTACTTATACATTTGGTATTTATAATAAATCTTAAAGGTGACATCGAAATCCTAATGGAGTATTGTTTATGGTAATGCAAAATGAAAAATATATGAAATAATTTATATTGATCAATTGAAAGTTATTTTTAACTTAGTTTCTAATTATAATCGTTGCTAAAACAGTCGTTTTAAACTGCTATAAAGTAATTTATAAAATGCTGCTGTTTCCCTCAACATTTATACTTCTGAAAAATCAGTAAGAAAAAAACACTGAAGTAATTACCAGTAATCCACAGCATACTCACATGTTTGTAAAGATGCATATGAACATTTCAAATGATATATTGACATCAAAGAAATAAGAAAAAGCACCAGAGAAATAAAATATATCGCTAAATCTCAATATAAAGAAATGTCAATTATTATTGCTTATTTAACAACATACTGTATAATCTGTAATTTATAACATTATAGAAATTAATTTTATCTTATCTAGTTCAATAATTTAACTTACACTCTGACAACTACAAAATTAACAAAAACAAAAGGAATAAATGTTTTATACAGATTTTATTTTAAAGTTAATTATCATATACATATATATTTTTTTTCTTGGAATTACATTCTTACAATGTATTTACAGTTATAATCAAATGTTGTGACTCAATTTTTAAATCAACAAATCTAGATTAAAGAACAGATAAATGGATACAACAGTTTAATGATTTTTGTCTGTTGTATGGACCACTGATCTAAGCATATGATAGTTAATGAACTTATTGATTTATTTCAAATAATCGGAATGTAAACCATAATTCACTGTTTAAAAAATGAAAAACTAATATTAATTATAATGGAATGCAATGCACATAAGAACACTGAAATAAACAATTCAAAATCATGGAAAAACATTAAAGGTGACTAAGGAGATCTGCATAGGGAGAGTCTGGATGAGCAACCACCTTTATTGTAGAATAAAAACTTTTTCTGTGCTCATCATCCTTTAACTGAAAGCAAAAATTTATATAATTTTAAGTTCTATCAACTATAACAAGCATTTTATATGTTCAAAATACACTAACTTGATTTTTAAACTGAATTCCTGCTATACAAAACAATTTCCTGTCTTGTTTTTCCATTTTTCCCATTCTATTTTGCAGATGGGGAAATCTAAATTGTTTGTGAAGGAAGTTTATCATAATAATAATAAAAAAAAACAGAATTGTTTTAATTTTTTAATTATTACTAAATATAATAAAATTATATAAAAAGGATACAGTGCTTGTAACCAAGGTAATGTGCTTGCACTTACAAAAAAACATGTCAGACTCCAAACTGCCATGGCAATTGGAGATCTCTGAGTAAAATTTGATAATGACAACATAACCCAATCATAAATGATATCCTCTTGAGATTGTTGATGGAGATGCTGAAAAACCTGATATAATTTGTAATGTATTAATTAGAAGCATTATTTTGAAAATTAATCTATTAAAAAAAATCATTTTAGTTAAAAAAGAAAAATAAATAATCATATAGGTTTATGGTAGCTATTTATATATTTTGAAATTAATTAATTAGACTAGTAAATTTCTTAAAAATAAAATCAGCTCTACTATAGGATTTAGTTTAAACTAAACATATTCAATAATTAATGCTATCTTTTTTAAATTAAAAAATTCATTATTAGATAGAATAACTTAATTTAATAAACTGAAAATTTTTATGCTAGATAAAGACCTGAAATAGTAATATAATACATTTTTTTTTTCTCTCCATTTTTCTGCTGTAAATTTCATAAAATATCAACAGATCAATTTTTTAAATTAAATTAAAAAAAAATTAATTTAAAAAAAAAAACTGTTTTTAATCAATAAAGTTACTCTAATATTAAAATTTTTCACATTATTATATAAAAATTTGAAGACAAAAATGGAATTACATCAAGATTTTAAGAATTCTTTCACTTACTTATTTATGCATTTATAATAAATTTTGATTCTCTGGATAAATTTAGAACAAAAAACTTTTGTTTATACATCCAGTAGTAAAAAGTAAAATCGGAATTGTAAGAATAGATTTGAAACTATTATAAAGTATATTATTTCTTAAAAATCAAAATACCATATATCAAAAAGTTTATATATGTTAATTTTTTAAAACAATTTACTGTACAATATCTTTATATGCAGTCAGGTCCCCACTTAAAGCACCCTTAGAATTGCCATTTCATGCACCTATATCTAGACTGCTCTCTTATCTGAAATAACAAGATCATCCAGGGTGTTCTTAATGGTATTCATTTCTTTCCACTTTTTTGTGTCTTAGGAGCACCATGTAACTTACAACAGACATGGAAACATTAAAATTCATTATCACAATCCATTCTTATATCATCAGTTTCATTGTTCTATTGATTAATTAGTAAACACAGTATATTTATCAGTCACTTACACTTCTTGACAGAAACACAAGTACTGGTAGAATGTAGTTCACGTCTAATGGAATGTACAATATAAAAACTAAGTGCAGTACTACCTTAATTAATTAATTTAATTATTTCTAATAAAATTGAAGACAAAACTGTCCAAAAAGGATCACCATTTTTGGACAGTTTTGTCTTCAATTTTATTAGAAATAATTCTCCATCGGACGAACTTTTACAGAAGAAATTTCTACATGTATCCAGTGGGCAGCTTTTCTAAAAATCTACATATTCCAGCACCAATTTTTAGTAGATAAAAAGCAGAGGAAACCCCAAAAGAAGGTATAGATGGAAGTAAGCAAGACAACTGTACGTCACCAGTTCCTTTTTCAGAAATTTTTAAAAATTTTAATTGGATGTGTTTTGTGTTTTTTAAAAGGACTTTTTGTAATTTTTCCGGCAACGAGTAGCCTAAAAAGAAAGGTCAGTCGCTGAAAATGTGTTAGTCTTGGAACACAAAAAATAATAAATGGTGATCCTTTCTGGACAGTTTTGTCTTCAATTTTATTAGAAATAATTCTCCGTCAGACAAACTTTTATAGAAGTAATTTAATTAAATTCATCTGACCTCTGAAATACAGTTGATAATCACTTCTTGTTTGTTCATATATTTTGATACATTTTTATGATATGTAATTGCTTCTCATGTGTGTCCAATAAAACCCATTCATTACAATCCTGTAATAAATCTTCTAACTATCTGTTTACTAGAAAACTAACCAATGGAAGATTTCATTTCAAATCTCAATAAATACTGTAGAGAACCCTGTTGCTTTGTGCCCCTGCAACATTAAAGATAGATCTTCCTTAGAATGGTGGTCTCATATGCAGACTTCTGCTCTAAAAATGCCACTAACAAGGCACTCATTTAAACAGTCTGCTCTAGCACAAAACAAAGAAAATAATTGGAAACAAGGAAGAGTGATCTCTTAAGTGGACTTGACTATTTATTGAATGTAAAAGATACAATATAAATATATATACAGTAGACCCCTCCCTATAATGCCAGTTCATATAATGCAGATTTGTATATCGCAGCGAAAAAATTGCGACCGTATTCATATAAAGACGTTAAAAGAGACTTGTAAAATGCAGTAAAATGTCATCGCTGACTCGTGTGGCGACAGGATTGGTAGAATCTGGATCAATAGTGGACGAGCAGCCGAACTACATACACACTACAGAGAGTTTAGGCGGGTAAGTTGAATTTACTATCATCTGTACAGTATATAGGCCTAAATTAGGTACTGTAAGTCTAATACAGTACTGTAATTTTATACATTTCTTGTGAAAAAAACATTTCTTATTCAATGGTCATAAAAATTATTTCTATTAATGATGTCCCCAAAGTTCAACGAATTTTTTGCAGAAAAATAACTTATCAGAAAACGCGGCCGCCGTTTGGTGCACTGCTCTGCGACGAAAACAAGCTTAAGCAATAGCGTGGTCGAACGGTGCACACTTGGTAAGTAATCCTACAATGTTTTGTTTATAGCATAGTTTATACCAGTCCAGTGTTTCTCAACCTCTAACGAATTGTCGCCCCCTTCACTTCAAAATTCCGATGCCGAAGGCCAAGGCTAACGCCAAATTCGTACTGCATTGAATAGACTAATGACTAATAAAATGTTATTTGTTTAATTATAGTATGATATAACGAATAAAATATCTAATTATTCTTAATATAATGTTGTACTATATCGCCCAGAAAATTGTTTTTTGCCCCCCAAAATATAAATTGTTACTAATCGCCCCTCAACACGGAAAAACGCCCACATAGGGGCGATATCGCCCCCATTGAGAAACACTGGTTTATACAGATTATTCCCAAAAAATAATATGTGTTTTGGAAATGTTGAGTCAAATTAGTCTAGAATCAATTAATTTTATGGAAGAAAACCCTTCAAACAGCCGTAGTCTGTAAACTGCACATGTGCCGAGCTGTGATTGGCTCATGTATTTGAGGATTCCTACAATGCAAAATTCTTATAAAGCGGAACATATCTACTGTGTTATAGAGGGGTCAACTGTATATATATTTTTTTTATTGTATCTTTTACATTCAATAAATAAATAAAATGCATGCCAATTTACATTGCAATTTCAAATTATCTATTTTTATTATATTTTGAGACACCATGAAGTGCTGATACTAGACACTGGACTTTTTCACATCCACTTTATTTTCTTACGTACTTTACAGTCTTTAAACTAATTGTTCCAAATGCCAATATGTTGTTTGGACTAGTGCCCCTCATCTGTTGGCTGATGTAAGTTTTCTACAGTGATTTTAAAACTATTGTTGATGTACATAAAACCAAATACTGCCGTGTATTGTAAACCAGTTAAAAATTCCTAAAACTTGATACAATTTTTATGTAAATAATGCAAGTAATTTTTTATATAAAAATTGCATCAAGTTTTAGGAATTTTTAACTGGTTTACAATACATGGTGGTATTTGGTTTTATGTACATCAACAATAGTTTTAAAATCACTGTAGAAAACTTACATCAGCCAACAGATGAGGGGCACTAGTCCAAACAGCATATTGGCATTTGGAACAATTAGTTTAAAGACTGTAAAGTACTGTACATAAGAAAATAAAGTGGATGTGAAAAAGTCTGGTGTCTAGTATCAGCACTTCATGGTGTCTCAAAATATAATTTAAAAAAAGGGCATGGTTTCACACAGGGAAGATATTTTTATTATATTAATTATTACTATTATAAAATTAATTAATTATGTGATTTCTAATTTAATAATTCCTAAATTCTTATTTTTTTCCTGCTATTCCACATGAAATCTGAAATATTTCTGTTTTAATACAAATATGTACAGTATTAATAATTTTTAATGTGCAAATAATTTATGACATTTTTTAAATCTTATTTTAAATTAAAATTTCTTTCTTCCTGAACTTGTGTAATGAAATTAAATACAACTATTTTTTAAACTGTATTTCAAAAACATCAAATTAATCCAAAAATTTGTCCATAAAATTAACAAATGTCTTAACAAAACCATTCAAATTATATATTACATTAAATTACATATACATTAAATTAAAACAAGTACTTACCTGAAAGACAACACTGGCTAATAATTGAGGATGTGGTTGTTGACTAGATAAAAATTCCCCAATTACTTTATTCATAACATCTTGTGCTGGAAAGAACTCCATCAAAAATAATGGCAAAACATTGCAAATTGCTTCCACTTCAAAAGGAAATCCTCGTTTGATTCTGTTTTAATTTTCAATAAAGCAAATCATTTGTTAAATGTGTTGTAATTTGTTTTTAATTTTAAAACTTTTTAAAACATTTATTTATTATAAAAATCTTTATATTATATATTTCTATAATTTTAAAGTGTTAATATGAACTTAAAGATGAAATACATAAAATATCTTACAAGGGATGGTTGGGAATTACTAATGCTGTTTTTTAATGAAATGTATATCATTTATAGAGATTGCCTCTCTGATAAATATACTGAAGATCTTTTTTTTTCTACAAAATCATTTCCATAAAAAAGCAAAACAAAAAAAAATTTACCTTATTTAAATGTCATGATTAATGTAAACACTAATAAGTGGCAATGGCTGAGTTGTATAGGTTGCCGGTTCTGCATTTCAATATGTTGGAGATTGTGATTTCAAGACTCATTATGATCTTTCTTTTTTCCCCATATATGTTTTAACATTTCTCCAATTAAATATCTTTATATGTATCATGTAAATGGCACCAGCCAAAAGATTGTATAATGACATTATACAATCTTTTGACTAGTGTCAGAACCATGGAACTCTCTGAAGTGAGAGAAACTTTAGCATTTTGGATGAATCTCCTGTCTCCCAAAGCATTCTTCAAAAGCCAAACAGGAGATAATTGCATGTGACAGATCTGAACTGTAAGCCAAATGAGTTGGTATTTTCCAACAATGAGCACCTCCATTGTGCCCAGGGCAATGCTTTGACACCAACCAAAAGACTATTCTGCAGGCATAACAGTGTTGCCAAAATGATGGGAAAGGCATCAGTATTTAATGGGGAGTATATACAGAAAGAAACATAAATTGGAACTATGTTACACATACAGTTCTGTTGCCATTACTGAAATTCCAGATAGAAGTTGAACCGCCTTTGTATATTTAGAAATGTCTATTTTCCATTATTTTCACTAAAAATAAGCAGAACTTTTGTAAAACCACGGAATTCTGCAAAATATAATTTGAATACCTCTGGTCTAAACTTACCAGGAGCTCCTTTAAAAAAATCAAAAATCCATTGCATGCTACAGATACAGACATTCATTTGCCATCATGATTTTTCTGAGACCACCAATGGCATATATATATACCTTTTGCCTTTAGTTTTTTCCCATTCATTTTCTGTACATTGATCTGTACAGTTTGATATTATTAGACATTCATACTTAAACTATATCTTATAAGCTGATAAATTTCCAGTAATTCCTCTATCTCTATTTAATAACTCTCAGAGAACTATTGGGCTTACAAAAAGTTTTTGTGGTTTTGAAAGAACATCAAGACTTTTTTAAAAAATAAAATATTTTTATTCAATCACCAATGTAATCTCCATCACTTTCAATCACCTTCTCCCAATTATTTAAAGTTTATTAATTCCATCTGCATAAAAAGTTTTTGGTTTTGATTATAAAATTGACTATCAGATTAAACTTCTTCAAAACCTTAAAATTTTTTCCATTTAAATAATTTTGTAATGATCAGAATAGATGAAAGTGCAATTGCCCTAGATCAGGTGAGTGTGGAGGATGGTCTAAAATTTTCCAATTCAATTCTTTTATTTTTTTGTTGCATTATCAAACTGACATGGGGGTTTGCATTATCTTGGTGAAAGATAATCTCTTCTAGTTGACCAGAGCAGGCATTTATTTTTAAGATTTTCATTTACTTGATCTAATTGTTGACAATAGGTGTTGAACTTTATAGTTTTGTTAGGTTTTATAAGCTAATAATAAATTATACCATTCATATTCCACCATGCACAAAACAATACTTTTTGGAATTAAAACTGTAGATTTTTTTAACAATATAATTGTAAAATTCCCATTTTTCATCATAACTTACTAATTACTTTAAAATAGTTTTTGTTTTGTTACTCAATCCAGTTTGTTTTTTCATCTAATGCATTTTGGAATCCAAACATCATGTTTTGCAACCATTCCAAATTGACAAAGCATTTCAACAATACATGTCTATAACACATTAAAACTTATTGCAAGTTCATAATTTGTTATTCTTCGATTTTTAACAATTTCTTCTCACAATTTTTTTGTCTACAGCTTTTGGACAACCTTTGTGTTGTGTAACTTTTACTTTCAAAATTTCCCAAATAGATCTTTTTAAACTACATTGTACATGTGCAAAGTTTATGAACATCATTCCCACACACACACTACGAATACTGTTTAATGTTTGTATGGTGATATCTTTTCTGAAACTCAAAGCATAATGTGCTGGATATGCATTTTATCTGCAAATATTTCAATTTGATTTTATTCATACAAAATTTGAAAGAAAAGTTCAAAATAAGCTTCTAAAGAAATAATACAATTTCACATTAGCAATAATCTGCATATTTCACAACTTTAATTTGAATTTAATATTAAATCACACATCTGTAGTAACTAATGACAGCTGTTAAAAATATAAAAAACTTTCCAGTTCAACCAATGTTTAGACCTAACAATCAATTTCATCATATGTTAATTGTTTACTTTGAATATAAGAGATAAGTGATCAACTGTCAAACTCAACTCATTAAATACCATAAAGTCTATGTGCAACTTTACTAAACATGTCAATAGTGATGACTTTAATGGCAATTATTTTATTTACTACTTATTTACTCTACATTTGGTAGAATTATCATTCCCTTTAAGAGCATTACTCACCTCATATTATAGATATTAACAATATCTTTTTCTATATAATATTTTTATTATTTTACCATTTACTATTATTTATTATTATTAAATAAACAAAACATATATGAAGTGAAATAATAAAAATGTTTGAGAACTATTTTATGCTATTGTTGCTTAATGCAGTTTAGGCAGTATCTTTTTAAAATATTCTGTTTTTTCCACCTCACATATAATTACATTTATAGTGAATTGTCAATAAATGTGAATGAAATGAAAGAAATAGAAGGGGAAAAACAATGTTTGAGATTATATCTTATAAACTAAATATTGGCATATGGTCAGAGGTACAGGATATACAGTGGCATGGGTTATGCAAAAGTTTTTATTCCTATTCTATTAATTTTTGGCAAAATTATAGTATTTGAAATTTTTTCTAATAAATAAGTTGATATAACAACTTATTTATTAGAAATAAATCTGAGTTGACTTCCAAGAATGGAATTTTCAACAATAAAGAAGAATGGAAATCAAATAAAGAATCTGGTAAAAATTTAAAATAAAACAGACTTTATGCTAAATATATATTTGTATTTATATTATATTGGACAAATTACAGATTTAATTAAAACTACTGTATTTTCATAACAAAATAATAATTATGTAACACATTTATTAGAATATCTAACCTATCAAATAATGTTGTAACCCTCTCCATGGCAGCAATAAGTTGCTCTGGATCAGTCTGTGTGGCTACATTACCACAGTCATCTACTGTTGCTGAATTATTTACACTAGGAGGCAATTCAGAAGGCCACAAATCAGTTCCTTTACCTACAATTTAAAAAAAATTAATTTGATTCATATCATCATCATTTTTATTAATTAGCAATTTAAATATATACATACCTACATACATACAAGAAAGAAGTAAACCTAAACCTGCTAAAGCCCTCAAAGGTGAACCATATTTTAACCTATTAATATATTTTTATCTTTTAGACACAAATTTTTGTCTGTTATAATTATTATAAGAAAAAAGAAAATTAACCTATCAACAGAAAGTTTCATTATTATTTCTATTTCTTTTATTCCTACAGCTTCTGTCAACAGTAATCTCTCTAAACCAAGAAGAACTGCCAAATACATGCTATTAGATGTTACATCTTCTGAACTGTTACAAATATTGATACCAATCTATATGCAAAAAGAAATTACAAATATTTAGAAAAATCAGAATAAATTCCTAATTAAATTTAAATCAAAAATTTTCTTTTAAATATATATTCATTATGTTTGAAATTTAAGAGACTGCATTTTAATGAATATATTAAAATTCTAGATATAGTTTAACTGAAAAAATGTTAAATTTCATTAATCTTATTTCAAATTCTAGATTTGTCAATTATCAGATTAGTATCCACTGTCTTGATATTATTTCTTAATATAAAAATTTTCAAAAATTTAATATGTTTGTTAAATCACAATTTTATTTACTATACCTGAAATACTTTTTGGCCAAATTCATTATCTCCAACATCCTCTTGGTAATTTTCAATAATATAAACTGCAACAGCCCACATGACTAGAATATGATCTTCATTTTGACTACTTGGTCTGCAAATAAAATTAATTTTAAAATTTGTTTTGCAAATGAATGTAAACAGTACACTAAAATATGCACACACTTACAGTGATGTATTGCCAAGATGTTTTAGAATATATTCAGATGCAGTTGAGAGAAGTGGAGAATTTTCTTCCCCACTTCCTTGCTCTAGCAAGTGAAGTAAACCATAAAGTGTAGCAAGACGTGTTGGTAGAAATGTACTTTTCAAACTGAGTTCAATTAATTTCTTTAATTTCTCTAGCATATCTTGTTCCTACAATAATATATAGTAATTTTATCAGATTTACATTTAAAATATTTATATATTAATTTATATTTTAAATTATTTAATTCATAATTACCATACTCAACACTGCAGCAGCTTTACATATCCCAAAAATTAAGTATTGAGTAATAATTTCATCTTCTGCTGGATGAACTCTTTGAACTTCTAATAAAGTATCCAGCATCCATTCATATTGAGCTCGTTCCATAAAAATGTCTGATAATATCACAACCTTTATCAAAAAAATAACTTTAAATAAGTGTCCAATAAATTTCATAAAGGAATGCAATTACTTACAGATCTGGTCACTTCAGTGAGTAATGTTAAAGGGGTGCAAGGGCAAGCTTCTGGAGATAACCATTGACTATATAAATCTAATAAAAAATGAAGACAAGAGTGAATGTCTAATCCAACTGCTGACAGACACTGTTCCCTTTGGTGATATGTGAGAGCACCATTAACAAAACCAGAGAAATGACTGGAACTTGAAGATACAGAGCTTTCTGGTTCTTCCCAATCATCAATAATTCCAATTGCAACACACAAATATTCTACAGAAACCTGAAAGTAAGCAATTTTGATTACTTTTAAATTCTTTACTAAAGTGTACAACAAAATTGTTGAAATTAATATTAACCTTTTCAATAGTTGAGTTTAACAATAAATACATATATATTATATATTTGCTATTTAAAACTAAATTTACATTACTTTTTAAAGTTCAAGACAATTTTTATTGAAATCTATTAAGAAAATTTTATTATTGAATAATCAGATATGAAGGAGACTAATATAAATTAATAAAAATTTAGAGAATCTTTGTTTTATCAAATGGAATAGACTGTGAAAATTGTTTGTAAATCATACAACATAAATGATTATTATTCACAAACAAATTTCTTAGAAGATTAGATATGAATCAAACACTATTTTTTATACACTTATCCATTATTTGATATTAATATCATTTAAATTTAATTCTGTTTTTCCACTTATTCATTAAAAGTATTTCTACATTTATTTCCTTGCATCAGTTCTTGTTTCAGATGAAAATAAATTTATGTCAGAAGACTATTTTCAGTTTTTTCTATAAATAATCCATATATTGATTACTGTAAAATTTAATACATCATAAAATGTATGTACACAGTTAGGTATCTGTATTACAATGTTCTAACTGAATATTTTGTAATTGGTTAATTATTTCTATTCCAAATTTTATAAAATAATTTGAATACTTAATAGCAATTTTTGACTTTATGATATTTAGGTTTTATAATGCAAAGTATTTAAGATAATTACATTGTAAAACCCAATTGCATATTTTTCTCAGACTACTAACATAATACCTTGTAGTTTACAATGCTTTGCAATCTTGGAGTATTGATGTCTTAATTAAGTGCTTCAAGAAATCTACACAAATTATTAACTGTTACAATAATGCTTGTATGTTAATGTTTCTTCTGCTAGTTTCAATAATATTAAAAAGATGTCAGAAGTGATGTTTGATTTTCTTTTAGATAAAACTTTTAAATTGCTTTGAAACATTTTTAGGCAATGGTTCATTGATAAAGATGATTTGAATCATTCAAATCATCTTTTTCAAGCTATCATAATAGTGGTAATTCTCTTTTGATTCAACATCAGCTAAAAACTACAATTAGGTTATCAAATTTGTCTGGTTAACATAAAAAACAGAAATCTGCATGATACTTCATGTTTTATAAGTTGGATTGTTTCTTGGCTTGTTTTAATTAATGGCTAAATCATCAGATCAATTTTTAATTTTTGCCAATTGGCAAAATGGTTATACCATTTTTTTTGAGTGATCAATTACACATGATGGAAGATTATTTTAATCATTGTATCTTCAAAAATGTTCCTGTTCAGAATCAAGTTTATTGTTGTGATGATCTTGTATTATAATTGAACGATACACTAGAATTAAAACAATCTCTGTTTAATGATGCATTGCTTAAATTATGATAATACAAATCATTATCAGATAAAAATTTTCTATTCATGTACAGTACCTTCAATTTATATCACATTACATGTTTGAAAATATTTGGTCTGAAATTGTTGCAGTTTTACTGAACTACTGTAGTAATTTTGTTCTACTGAAAGTTTCTTCATTGTAAACATTATCATAGTGTAAATAAATCTTTTTCTTCTAGTTTACAAATTTCTATATTTTTAAAGTAAAAATGAATCTAATAGTAGCTATCTAATAACAATAAAGAATACAGAAATGAAATAAGTTTCAAAAACTTTATTATTTTAAACAGATTGATAAAATTACCTATACCTATGACTGTTCAGAAATTGCAGTTTTAACAAACTGATAAGAATAGCTAAGATACTTCACTAACAGATTATTATGCTTTTACTGAATTGTAACATTCATTAAAGTTGATAAGAATTAATACCTGAGAAAAAAAATAAGATGAAGGACTTGCTATTCTTTCAATATTTGCAGAAAGATTTGGTTCTCCATTTCTAAAAAAAATTAACAAAAAATATAATTCCTAAAAAATTAATATTAGCAATATAGTATACACTGAAAAATTAAGATACTATTGTAAAAATTATTTAACTCATAAACTAAAATGAATTAATAATAAATTAATGAACATCTGTTTAAAATTCAGATGTTCATTAATTTTATACTGTCATGGAATTCTTCTTTATATTGTTGGGAAAAGTAAATTTGTAATGTAAGCAACTTTTAATGTAAGTTTAAATAGTATGATGTTAATTTATAAATTTCTTATAAATGTAATTGTCATAGCATTCGATTATAATTTTACAAAAGTAAATATAATTCATAATACTTGTTTTTTAAAAAAAGATATTAAAAATGCTGTACTACATGTATATGTGTAAACAATTTTCAAGCCTGTTGACATCCAAAGGTATGTCCCATGAAATAATTTATTTATCCACAAGTGTTCTTTTTTATAAAAAAAAACTTTCTGTATGATGTTATATTTTATGTATGCTTCTTTTATTACTTTAGTTGACTGATGAGGGGCAGAACACGCCCAAAATGTGTAACAATACGCATATCAACTGAATAAAGATGGTAAAATGCCAAGTGTTGTAATTTGTGACACTTATTTGTGTTTGAGAAACAAAGTTTTATTTTGTTTGAGACAGTTTTGATTATTAGCATGTGAAAACTGATTATACATAAATCACAAAAATATACAAAGAAATAATCAATAAAAAGTAAATAATGAAATTTTATATAGTTTTCATTTTAACGTTTATTATGTTACATTATTTGATTTATATAACTACAAAGGTTACCTTACATAACAGTTTATCACACCAAGTGAGCAATCTAACATATTTAAAAATTTTTCATTCCTCTACTGTAAATAATTTAAAGAATTTTTAAAATGTGTTTGATTGGTTACTTGGTGTGATAAACCCTTATATATAGTCTTTGTAGTTATATAAATCAAATATTATAATATAATATAAGAATTAGAAGTATGAAATAATCTAATAATCATAATATTTGTTGTTATTTTTTGCCCAGGCTGGGCTTATCTGCTAAATTTCTGATAAATTTATTATTGGTTTATTGAACAATTTTCTTAATTTGATTAAAATAGCTTCTATTGTATGGTTACATAATGAAGGCAATGCCATATTTTTTCATTGTATATAATAAAAAATTGTATAGAAAACATTTGTAATGTTATTTGTTTTATATACTGTACAATTGTACAGACAATTTGAGTACTCCATTCTTCATCTAATAACACTTTAAATTAAAGACAAATTTCTTGAAAATATTTTATATTTAATTTTTAGATTTGATTTATTTACAATTACTCTACATGCAGAGTTTCATTTTTTATCAATGGGTGTCTTATAGAATTGACCATAGTCAAATACCAAAAGTCAAATATAAGAATGTTTTAAAAGTGCCAAAATTCCTATATTACATTTTGAAAGGGTTACGGTTAAATTTCAAAAAATAAATTTAAGAAATTTTTGATAAAGTTTCTCAAATTCATTTTTCCATAAACCTTGATTAATGATAGTTAATAATTACAATATATCAATATATTTTAGAGATGTTTTAGAAGTATCAGTTAATTAGAATATTGTAATTAACTGGTGTGTTATTCAAACTAATTAATTATTGTGATTAAAACTGATGTATTATTCAAATTTGCATAATACTACATCATATTCATTTAATATTAAAGTTACAGACAATTTTTTCCTAAAATAGATTGTAAAAGTTATATTATATTTACATCAGTAAAATGATTTTAAAAACTTAGAAATTTAATCTTCATTATATCAAAGATTCAATTAAATACATAAAGAAATTAAATAAATGTACTTAAAATTTCAATTTCTTAAAAAAGTAAATTTTATTTTTAATTATCTTTAACTAAGAGACATTTCAATAATATAATCAAAACACAAATTTTCTAGTAATAGTCTGTTTTCAGATAATTTTCAAATACAAATTACATATTTAAACAGGCAATCTTTTAAAACAGTAAAACAAATAATAATTGATAACATAAAATTAAATTCTTTTATTATTTTAAATAACTAAACCAGTTATAAAATTAGTATAATGAATTTTATAATATATATTAATTTATTAAATTATGTTTTCAATTTTTATATTTAATATTTATTTTTAATGATAATTTTTCCATTATTAACACATTAATTAGTCAAATTTTAAAATTATTTTGTGTAAATTTTAAAAAAAGATAAACATCACTGTTATTTTAATATTTCAATGAATTGAACTCATCTTTGAATTTTTGATGAGTGGTTAATGTGTAAATTATAATTTCTTTAAAATAATAATGAAATTATCAGTGAATTTGAAATTTAACCTCAGTAAATGTGATTTTTTTTACCTCAATTTAAGCATTTCCTGTAGTTTCTTATGGATTGAATTTCTTACAGCTGTTAACTTCTTTCCACATCTACAAAATACATTATTGCTCTATTTATTCATAATCACACATATTTTTGAGTAATGTATAATTTTATTGTAAAGTTAAAAAATAACCTTGTGTGAAGAAATGCTAAAGGTTTATCTCTGGGTTGCATCAAAAATGTACTGTTCTGTGGATTTCCTGGTTGTGGAAGTAGTAGAGTTCTTAACAAAAGTGATGTAATACTTTTTACAGCTAAGCAACTTGTTCTCACTCTTTCCATATCCTCCTAAAAAGAAAAAAACAAATTAAAAGAATAAGCTTTTATACTGAAAACTATTTTAAAATTATAAATATTGTCTTATAAAAAAATTAAGAATTTTTATTACTACCATCAGAAATCAGAAATTTTCATTAAGCATTTCAATGTTTGGGTTTATCTAATTATCTTACTTAAACTGAATCACAAAATGCATAAAATTATTGAATATAAATATTATATTAATTTAACCTGAAATTATTATTAAAATGAAAACATCCATAAAAACACATTTGTAGTTAATAAGTGGATCAAATATAGTGGTCAAGCTTTCTAGTAAGATTTTGAAATTGTTTGGTTCATCCAATTACTGTTTAAAAATAATTACAAAATTCATTTGACTACTTCTCTAATTTGAAATTTATTTAATAATAATTTAGTTTGATATTAATGTTATTTTACAGTATATAAACCTATTTTACATTAATCAAATTTTAAGGACAAAGAAAATAAAATGGTAGTGATGTCATTTTAAGTTCTGATTTTTGTTACTAAATGGAATGAATTATAATTTTAATTTATTAATATAATTAATTGTTATAATTACATCAATAAATCAATAAAATTATTTTATTGTTTTTTATTCAATAGGTAAAAAAGAAACAAATTTACAGAGTGATAATTTGTATGTCATGTGTCTTAACCATTAACTAGCTTAATTAACAACTCATTGGGAAAACATTGAAAAGTTCATCTTTTATTCTATATTATATACAATGAATTACTAATTGAAATGAAATGAAAAAATTAGGTAAATATGAAATGTTTGAGATGATATCTTCTATACTGCTTACTGTTTTTAATGGGCACTTCAGAGCTGAAAGATACAATGGTACAAATTATGAAAAATTTTATTTCTGTTATAATAACAGTGTTTTTTTGCCAGTGGATATATGATAGTGTGTGTTATCTGAATGAAATTTTGGTATTATGGCTAGCCAGACATTAATACTTTAACCGGTTAAATACATTTTCTCTAAAAATAATATCATGTGGGATTCTTGACTGACTAAATAGATGAATAACATCTTGCAAGAATAATAATAAATTCAGATGACATCCAGTGTATCTCTTTTGTAATAATAAAGTCAGTGTATTTGGCCTAATCATTAGAAAAGTCACAATAAAATATCACCATTCTGATAATTAGTGAGATTTATCATAACTAGTAATATTAGCACTTATTTTCTAAAATACATTTGTAGACAACACTCAAGTAAAAGAAACTTTCTTTGACATGAAGGAAACAAGCATTAGATATGTCTTTACCATCTGTGCTGTGGAGTTGGAGTTGCCAGAGTCAGATATTTTATTGTGACTTTTCTAATGATTAGGCCAAATACACTGACTTTATTATTACAAATAAATACTTCAATAAATATAGATATCAAAATGATATTAACTCAAAGGCCATTTCATAGCAAAATGTTGTGTGTATCTCATACGACATACTCTATACTTTCAGAAAATAGTTATTAACTTAAGGTTTACGATGGCTAAATGGATGAAAACACCAAACACTGTAGTTAGTCATGGGATTGTGCCTGGAAAGTAAATGCTTATGGTATGGCTTCAAAGTGCCAAGCTTATCTTTACCAAAGAGAAGCTCCTAAGAAATTTCACTTTCATTTTGGGTGCCATAATTTTTACTTGGCATAATATTTTTTTACATCTCAGATGTTTTACTTTGGACATCAATTGTTTTTTGCATAATTTGACTAATTAATTTTTTCACTTTCCTTCTATTTCAAGTTATTTATGACTATTATAGCTTTGATAACATAATTTGGTCTTAAAACAATCAATAAAAAACCAGTGAAAAAATAAAACTGCAACAAACTAAAAGTGGAAGAGTAAACAGCAAAATGTCATTAACATGATTGTTCCAGCTTATTATTCACTGGTTTAAGTTCTTAGGGACAATTGTACCCCATTAGTTCAAGATGATTGATTTTTATTCCAAATTTTATATTTTGAAATTCTATTATATACTTCAGTTTAGTCACTCATCAGGTGAAAATTAACTATTCTCTTTGTAACTAGACTGGCAGAAACTATTTTATAGACCAATTTATTATGCCTTTCAACAAAACATTATTTTTTGCATTTTATTACATTTAAATTTAATTATTTTCAAGAAAAAAAATCTAATCAATTTTTCATAATTAACTAACGAAAGTGGAATTCTATTGGCTATTAAAGTGTAGTGCATCTCTTTATATACTTGAAATTTTTTCAGAGGTAAATTCATTAAATGTATTTTTTGATTCTCAACATCAATTTTAGTACAACTTTTTATAGAGAAATTTTGCATAAAAATATTCAGATATTTGGTGGTATCTTTCTTATAAAATGAATTGTAGTGTGACATTTTAAAAAAAGGTAAGGCTGGAGTTGGTCACATATTGCAAATTTGCCAGAGTCAGACATTTTGTTTACCGACTCCACCACACTGTTTGCTAGGCACATCTACAAATGCATTTGTTGCTTAGCAATGATTAAGACTGAACATTTCTTTTGCATTTAAGGAATTCTGTATTTAGAAAAATTCCTTTCTTCATAAATAATGGCATTGCTTTGTGCAGTAATTTTAATACAACAAATTGTTTTGTATAATTGAAATAGAAATAGACAATAGATATATAAACAGAAAATTTATCAAGTTTAGCCAAATGTTTGAATAAATATAAATAAATAGACACCAACATTTCAATTTTCTCAATAATTTAAATGTTTTATTGGTGCTACTTTTAAAAAAAACAAACATTATAAATATATTTATGAAACAACTAAAAGAACATATTAAGAATGTAATTACAAATTGTATAACAAACTAAAAATAATCATCTTTAACATGTAAAAATCTTCAATACAATTTACTGTAAAGCAAAAAAGTGTAAGGCATTTTCTGTTGAGATTGAACTGCAAATTAAAAAGAGACTGAATATGAGAGCAGAACTCCATTCTTGGAAAACTGCTGTTAAAATAGTTGACCAGATTGCAAGAAAAATCAAAAATGAAATATTTACTAAAGCAATAAAAATTTTTTTTAATAATTTGTGCAACAGTAATTGTAATTTTTAAAAAAATTTAAGATTCCAATCTATAGGCAATGATTTTTCTCAATTTCGCAAAGTTCGATGCACGAGATTTGGAGACTATATACAAAAGATTGATGTCAGATTTAGTATTGAATATTTAAAAAAAAAATTTAGTTGCATTTTGTTCTGATGGAACAAGTGCCACACTTGGTCATAAATCTGCAATGAGAACTAGTCTTTTCAATGATTTTCCTATAATAATTTAGCAATTAGTAAATCATTGCCTGCAGCTTGTTTTAGATAATACTATCATGGAAATAAACAAGTGAACAATTTCATGACATTCATGAATAAAACCTACTCAATTTTTCATCAATCAAATAAAAGTCTAATTGGTTTTTTAAAATTTCAAAATTTGGACTAGACATTAAGAAGATTACTCATTACTCAAAACTCTACCAATCTATTTGCAGCTTAAGATTAACATTTACTGTTTGACATGCTTACCCAGTATTATTTATTTTTCACCAAGTATACTATATTCAAGAATAGCTTTCTCACGTTTGCAATAAATTTAGCAGTACTGATAGTAAAAACATTTTTTGCAATAAATCTTTCTAATGCTCTTCAAACTAGAAACAAATTTTACAAGGGCTAAAAAATTAATTAAAAGGTTCATTTTAGTATTTGAAATGCTAAAAGTAAGCTAAGGAAATTTTGAAAAGAAAGTTCATGCAACAATAACATCTGACAATTAAAGTATTAAATTTTTCTATAAGAAAAACAAAGATACAGTAATCCTGCTTGACAAAATCTATTAGTGAAATAACAAAAATTATGAAAGCTGGATTGATGAATTGTGATCACAAATTCCCAAAAATAATTTGAGAAATAATGCATAGAATAAAGTTATTAGGATTCATGAATTGGTAAACATACTCAAACCAAATTCATAGAATATTGACAAAGTTGTCATTCCTCATAAGTATGAAGAAAAACTGATTTCAGAAAAAATTTTTCTTCATAAAATCAACAATGATTTTATGAACATGACTTTTTATATATCAAGTACAATTTTAATAACTAAAACTGTATATTTTATTCAAGGAAATAAAACAACAGTTTTTATTGGTATTAGTTTTTCCATTAATTAATAT
Source organism: Centruroides sculpturatus (assembly GCF_000671375.1). Taxonomy (NCBI): domain Eukaryota; kingdom Metazoa; phylum Arthropoda; class Arachnida; order Scorpiones; family Buthidae; genus Centruroides; species Centruroides sculpturatus. Next base: position 381,183 of record NW_019384946.1, on the reverse strand, counting down.
ACAAAGTAAAAAATATCTAAGTCAATTAAATATTTAAGAAAATCACAATGATAACGTTCATCAATAGTAGAAAATAACAAAGCTTGTACAGATAAAATGACTTACAATGCTGCGTGTCTAAATATTATTCAAACTGTTAAAACTAAGGAAGATAAATTAAATCTAATACAGGAAACTGTAGCATATAAGCTGACTTTTTAAGCTTATAAAATTATCCAATGTATGTACTATACAACTGAGAGAAATATCTTACACCAAACCCACGCTCCAGTTCTAGTCCACAGTATGTTTGGAGTTGATTGATATGGTGAATGTAAGTCTAAATAAGAATTTGAGTTGAAAATCTTGAAATTAACTTATTTGCCAGTCCAACTTACACATACAGTTTACAGTATTTAAAAAAAAACATAAAAAATCAGACAAACTTTGTTATTTATTTTTGTTATATAGATAAACAGGATTGTCTCTATTAACTGAGGTAGTATTGGTCCCGTTTACCTCGTATAATTGAGGGCCTACCATATGTTAATATACTAACTTCTCTAGCTTCTATAGTACTGAGAGGTGTAGCACTCAAAACACCTAATAATGCCATCCAAGTCTCTTCAAACTGCTGTCTGGAAGTCCATCCTAATTTTAAAAAAAATATCAAAATTAATGAATTCTGCATAATAAGTTGTTAGTTTATAAAAATTAAAATTGTCAATTTTATTTCACTTTTGATATATAAATTAAATAAAGAAATAACTTCATTAAAAAAAAATCATTTTTGATAAATAAACTTATAAAAAAAAATTCATATAATTACTGTATTTCTGCACAACTGAGCTTGTTCTTATTTGTGAAAACTACTTGTTTTTGTGTTTTTGAAATACACATCCTGCTTTGCTTACAAGAGTATATCTTGCATATATGAGCATGCTCTTATGTATGCCAACTTGTTTTGTTTTATAAGAGTGCTGCATTGCTACATCAATGTAAATTAAGTCTATTAATATAGTAACTATTCAATGCTGGTCAGGCAGCCAAACTATCTTAATTTGGCTGTTTGACTGGCATGGAGAGATTGAGTTTTGAAATGGTTGATGTTGCTGGGATCACCTAATCCAAATTACTAAGTCATGGAAGTCATATCTGGCTCACTAAGGCCTACTCTTGAGAAGGAAATTGGTTATGTCGGTTATGTCGATAAGTCCGGCTACATGTTAAATGAATGATTCCAGATGATGGAGTCTAATGGTCATTGTCACAAGTTTACAGAACTACAGTAGAGCGTCGATTATCCAAATAAATTGGGGACTGGGGTTGTTCGGAAGATCGGATGTTTCGGATAACCGATTATGTACAAAAAATATATTAATTTATCCCATCTTGACATTTTTCTCCGTTGCGTGTCGCTTCGCGTTGAATTTTCATCGATGTTAAGCCTAACGAAGACTATTGTATCGTTAAAAATTATTTTTTTATTTTGTACGAACAAAACAAATATATTGAAAAATATAAAAACAATAAAAAATTATACTTCAGAAGTTAATTTAGAATCAAAAACGTAAAATATTTGAGTAGCCCAAGACATATCCAAAGAATGCAGCGCCACAGCACTGGTGAAAATTTAAATTTGCCAACTGGAATTCTTTCGGATGATTGTTGTTTCGGATGACTGACTTTCAGATAATCGACGCTCTACTGTATATACAAGAGTTACAGTTACATTGACTGTGGAAACAGTGGTTGGAACATGCGGAGAGGTGAGCAACCAGAGAAAAGCATGTCCATCTAAAAAGTGGAGTTAGCCATGGTCTGACATCACAAATAGGTTGGGGATGGTGGGCAAATGCCATGTTGCCCACCATCCCCAACCTATTTGTGATGTCAGACCATGGCTAACTCCACTTTTGTTGCCAACTGCTGCAATTTAATCTTTCATATAACATTTTTTTGAGTTTATTCAATTATTCCACTCTGTAAATATAATATCGTTGTCTTCCTCTGCAACCCTTTCACTACTAAAAATTTGCATATTTGTGTTAAACTAATATAACATAGTATTACATTTTATTGCTATAATCAGAGTTAGATTAATGCTTTTAGTGAATATTACAAATTTAATATAGAGTTTGTATATTTTTAACATAATTATTAACTAAATTTTATTAATACAGAGGGTGATTGGTTTACGAACAAATCGGATAATGAACACTTTCACAAAAGATTTTTATGTTCAGACAACGAACACCTCACAAAACAACACAAGAAGAAGCAATGTAAAATAATGAATACTGATTGGTTTTCCCTAATTTGAAACTTTTTTCGAAATGTGAGAATACAATAGCAAAGGTAGAGAGTGGGCAGAAGATGTCTGATGTTGCTGGGCAGTATGGCTTGAAAAGGTCTACAGTAGAGTGCAGTTCAATCTTATCTAAGAAAGATACTGTACAATCAAGAAGATTCAAGCAGCTTAAGGAGTAACAAAAATCACATCTGAGAAATAAACATTATTGGAGAGCTCATAATATAACCTGAAACAGATCTGATGACAGAAGAACGCCAAGAAATCTTGAATGAAGAACGCCAAGAAATCTTGAATGAAGAACACCAAGAAACTCGGCGAGATATGATTTCTTCTGAAAAAGAGGGATTAAAGCCGATATCTGCTATTAAAGATCTTTTGAAGAAGTGGGAGGATATTAGAACAACGGTCTTAGAATGGCAACCAAACTAGGTTGAGATTAATAGAGATCTATTAACAATGCTGCTTACTATTCACTAGTTATTTACTTATAAATCTATTAATATCTACAATTACAACGCTATTAATTACTTCTGAAAAATCCTGAAGAAGAGAGAAAAGCAATCGACATTAGACAGATTCTTTAACCCCCATAAATAGAAAAAACATGACTAATAAAAATGCAAGACTTTGTATATATGTATTTTTATTATTACATATAAATAAACATAGTAAGTGTATATATTTTTTTATTTTTTGGAGTTTCCAGAAAAACCTATGGTAAATCGATAATCAGTTAATGAACAATTCAGATAGCGAATGAAGTCTTGGAACAGATTATGTTTGTTAACCGATCACCCACTGTATTTATTAAAAGACACTCCAACAGTTTCCTTGTAAGTGAATGTTCATCACACAGGAGGTAGTTGATATGCATCTTATTTACAGGAAAGCTAAACGCAATGAATGATTAGCACAAAGACTGCATTGTGAACAGTAGCAGCAGGACTAAATTCAATGTTTGCCATGATCCATACTCAATTGCAAGAAAAGAGATGTTTTTTTTTTAAAGATCAGATGGATAAGAACACCCATGATCAATAATAACTGATAACTTTGAAGAACTAGTGATTTAACTAACATGTGGAGTAACATAATGTGAGCTACTGTCCATATCATGGGCCCAATCATGTTAATATCTGGACTGAGCTACATGAACAGTTGATACTTGTGTAGTTTGATACTGTCAAACTATACAAGGCTGTGCATGATGATATTTAAAACAGTATGAATTAACAGCATCCCATGCATAGCATTAACCAATGTCAGGCTTTTCATGTTTTCATGTCTTTGTGCATCACAAGGCAGTAACCATTACCAAGAATTTCGGAGTCTGTATTTCCTAAGGGGAGCTCCAACTATTAGGACCAAATTTGCTCATATTGACACTCTTCTACCACCCATTTCTTTTTTTTTTTTTTTGATTTAATTTCTTAACACCCTGTATAAAAGCATGCTCTTATATGCATGGAAATACAGTAATTATGTAAACTGTTCTTAGAATATTATCTAAATATTTTGCTTTTGTGACTCTATGAGTAAATAACAAAAAATCTTGATGGATGGTTATAAACTATACATGCACAATTTTCCATAAAAATTTTAAGACAATAAACAAATAGTGAATTCATTAGAGTAAATTATCTCTTGTGATCAGAAGAGGGACTGGAAAATTAGAATGAATTAACTGATACTTTATTTCTGGGATAGTATGAAATAAATTTTCATACTATGATTTTTTTGTTTCATTTTTATAAAAATAAAATAACCTATGATTTTGTTATATTTCTGAACTGATTAAAATTGCTGGTAACCAATGGACTATTCTTATTTCTTGAATTTTCTAGGAAATGGATCATCTCAAAGCCATACAGAGTACAATTCATAAATATAAAACATATTTTCTCAATTTTAATGCACACCTTTTTTTTGGACTTTTCTGATCTCAAAAATTGGGGTGCACATTAGAATCAGGCATAAAGTAAACTTAATGCAGCTTTATTTGTTCTGCACTCTGCTTGGAAATTTGTATATATTATGTTGTAAGTGTAGACATAGTATACATTACTCCCACTACTTGAGTTTTAATTTTGATTTTAGTTTTGGAACAGTTATTCTTTTAGATTACGGCAAGCCAAGTAAACGATGTACAGGTACAACAGATGAGTTTCTTATAAAGCTATGTTTTAGTAGATAGTTATTCACTATGATGAGGAATATGTATACAGATCTAGTCAGTGATATCAAAGTGAAATCTTACTGTTAAAACATTGATCATACAGTAACTTTGACTGAAATTTTGTATTAGTTTGCAGATCCTCTATATCTGATAATTAAGTCATAAATGAATACATTTGGAAATGTGAATATCATGAAGCACTGTAAATATGAAAATAAAATGCTTTTCAAAATATGTTTATTACTGTTTTATTATTGAGTTTTGACATTTCAAAACTTAAACATGCACTACATTTGATGGTGCATTAGAATCAATAAAACATGGTATTAGATTTATGCATTCATGGTTTATTTGGTTATATGTATTATGCATATAGAAAAATTTTGAGAAAAAATTACAATTTACAAACTTGCACTTATATCAAATTTAACTGAGTTTAATGTAAATGGAAGTTTTCCTACCCTAATAAGATATTTTAGCATTTTTCTTTTCTTTTTCTATTGTTCAACTTTAGAATATTTGACTTTGTACATATTGTTAGGAATTCAATCCGAAAAGTCAGAGACTGCCTGTATATAGATTTTATTAATGCATTGCATAAAGTGTACTAAATTGCAAAAATTAATTAGTCAAAACAAAGAATTTTTTCCAAATAGATCAAAACAACAACATATAGGAAGTATAATAAGCATTTTAAAAGCTTATTATACTATGAAAAGCATTTTATTTCCATATTTAAACTGTTGTAAGTATATAAGTTCTTAATTAAAATTAAATCTCTTATTTAAAATAATTACCTAGAAGATTCACACGGTAGATATACTGTTTTAGAACATCTCTCTCTTGCAAATATTCTCCAGGAGGAGGTGGAACTATTGTTTTATAGTCACCATCTAATTCTGGAGTCCAACCTAACTGCCATAAAATGGGAGGAGTTCGAGTGAAACTATTCACCAAAGGCAACCTTGCTAGACCTTATTAATATAAAATAAAAATAAAGTTAAAAACTGATGTTAATAAATTACATAAAAATTATTGTTAAATGTTATCTTTAATGACAACTAAAAAGCAAGGACTCATTGATTTATTTTTTGGCACTATTGTGAATGTTGTAAAACTGAATAAGAAAATAAAATAGTTTATAATTTCTTAATTTCTGTTAATTTTATTTGATTATTATATATAATATGTTAGCTTTAATTGACATTAATTTTAAAAAATTTTAATAATTTTTTGTATGATATACTATTGTTTTACAGTTGCAAATGTTTTTTACTATTATTCCATCTTCAAACTTAACAAAAAGAATAATTTGATCAAATGGCTTTGCTATGGAGGCAATGTCAACAGTAAAACATATTCCAAGTGACAAATTAATTATTGATCACACATTGAATGATACAAATCTTATTTTAAGTTTTGTATCATTAAAAAACTTAAAATAACAATTCAATTTACAAGCCTGTAGTAATTTTTTTAATGTTTTCTTGGAAGTGTTACATTACTTTCATATTGTAAATAGCATGTTATCTACATTTATCATATCACTCTTTAGAGTCCTCCTATAAATCCAGAGTTTTTTTATTATATTAATGTTCCCTGTCTACTATGAATTTTCTCAAATAGTTCTACTTTGTCTCAAATTATCCTCATAATCTTTTTTATTACCATTTCAGGTAGGAAGTACAACATACCAGTGTATCAGACATGTTTATGCTTTACTATTATTTTTCTCTTAATAATAATCTTATTATTTCTTGAAAATATCATTTAGAAGTTATAAACCTAACGAACTTATTGAAGAAAGTGGTGGCAGATAGAGAATTCCAGTAGAAGACACTAGCAAGTGTAACTCACTAAAATACATTGGTTAGTGGTAAGTTAAGATCTTTAAGAGAAAGCATATCAGAACACAAACATAATATCCAATACAGAAATATATGATATTTTCTATCAAAAATGGCAACAAACAAGAATATGAGAATACTTTAAAGCAAACTGTAGAGTAATTAAGAAAATTCATACTGAGGAGAACATTCATAGTAGCAAAAAACAATTTTTAAAACCTAAAAATTACAAACAAACATTTTTATGTTTTAAGAGTCCAAAAACAAATATGTCTTTTATACAATTTAACATAGAAGTACAGTTTATCATTATTAATTATGAAATAAGTTTAGTAAGTACAATATTATAAAATAATAAAAGGTTTGGGATAAGAAAGTCTTAAAAAATATTTATATTTATTTACCTATTAGAAAACTTTGGAAGAATATTACTGAACTTAGTAGAGTTAAATATAGAACTAAAATGTATATATTTACAATAAATTAAAAATAAGACAGTAATTTTTAAAAACTTTTAGAAGTTTAAAGAATAACCAATAATTTTTGGTGATAATCATATTAATAATTGAGATAGTGTATATTTAATTAAGCAGAGAGCAAAAATAATTAATGAAATCTTACTGCTTCTGATTGAAAATTGTATCTGAAGTTTTCTAAATCACACTTTAATTTTAAAAAAATAAATGGACAAAACATTTTTTTATCCAAATGTTTATTAAAAATGTAGTGTTTTGTATGTAACGTTTGTGTTATTTAAGTAAATCTTATAAAAAATTAATTTATTTAGAATATTTGAAATTTAAAATAATTTTTATGAACTTTTGACTAAAAATACTCAAATCAAATAAATAATTACAATATCTTTTTTACAAATATAGTTATGTAACCACTATTTTTAAGAACAAGTTTTACACAAGTCCTAGAAAAAAAAATGAAATTCTTTTAAATATTCACTTTACAATTATTTGATGCTTTTTCTTATAGCAAATGTAAGATAATTATTTCTTCCATATATTTCAATGTGTATATATTTCTAATGTGATAAAATCTGTCTAAAATGAAATGAGAAAACAAAATTTTGGCCAGTACTATTGCAAGTTTTTGTTTTATAGTGATTTTTATAAATGCAGAAAAAGTTAAAAAAATGTTGTAATTCATATTTATAATTGCTTTTATTCCAATATAAATTTTTAATGTTTCAAAGACATATTGAAAACATCAAAACATATACATGATGCGAAGAGGAAAAAAAATCTGTGTAAAAACTTTAGAATACATTTTAATTAAGGTTTAGAATTTAGCTAATAAAATAAATTGCACTAATACAAGTGATAAGTAATGAGTAACTCATTTCCAACAACTGTTGAAGTTTGTGTCTATTTATATGTTGTGTTCTAATATGATGTTATGCAGTTTAATGATTTTTATTACAGAATTTCAGTGCAATCTTGTCACCTTATTCTGAATAATTTGTTAAATTAGGTTCACTACCATCTTTGTTCATTTTTAATGTTGTTCTGTTTCTGAACAGTAATATTTTAATATAAAATGTATAGTATCATTACAAATGTCCATTAATCTCTACTGCAAACAAAAACTCATACAATTTAATAAAGGTTACTCTATAAACTTATTTGTTGCATTACTGCTTATAAACATATTCTTCAATGACCTCATTAACTGTTTGTTAGTAAGGTCAGTGGAGTTTGTATTGTAATATGTGATATCATGCTAAAATCACAGATTGATGTATAAACAAATGTTTTGTAGTGTTTTAGTGTTACTTAAGTAAATTTGTTTGAGATTATTTAGATGGACTGGGAATGATTTAGAATTTTTCTCATAAGAAATAATAAAAAAATTTCCTGATATCTGAATCAATTTTGGGAATTCATTCAGAATAACAGGATAAGACAGATCTTGATCAAATTTTCTTAAACAAGTTTCTGAAAAATTTTCTATTTGTATAAGAGAAATAAGAGAATAATTTGTTCTCTTTTTTTGGGATTTTTGTTGACAATATTAAAATTGTAATGAAAAGTCTAAGTAAGATGAGAGTTGTAGATACCGGGTCTTGAAATAGTAGAGCTTAAAATTATTTAAATTACACAGATGCAACATAAGTAACTTATTAATAGTGTAAATTAAAAAAAAATTTTACTTTCAATGTGTCTTAAAAAATAAAATTATTAGAGAAATTACAACAGTAACACAATTTATATGTTAATAAAATCAGTTTGAATAAATAAGGAAATTATTATTATTTATTGGTCCAGAAATTTTGTAAAATAGAAGTTGATATGAAATTTTCCAATATTTTCATTAAAAATTAATTAAAATGATTTTTATATTTTGATGATAAAAATTTAATTAACAAAAATTATGAATATTTATTTTAATTTATACTTAATTCATTAGCTGACATTTCAATACAATATATAATAAAAAAAATAATTTTATCTACTCAAAAAATAACTATACTATTTCGAATTGAAAACTTTTCCGTATTTAAATTTATAAATTACAATCAAAAATCAGACTCAGCAATAAATAGTTAACAAATTTTTGTAACAACTTTATGCTTGTTGAGAAATATTTATTTAATCATCACAAATGTTTTCAACCTAAATTCTATAAGCCATCATCAGGTGAAATACTGTATCAATTTTTAAAATGTTCCATTTTAGAAATTGTTCAGATGTAAATAAATATTTCTTGACATACATTAGTTACAAGAATTTATAAATTTTTTAAATTTTACAGTCAAATTTGCAAAACCACAAATAAATAAAGTATATGTATATTACCAATTATAACACTTTTTAGAGGTTCAGCTATAAACTCTGAAACACCTTTAATGTTGCCATTGTTATCTTCTAACCATTTAACTAATTCAGACATTTGGATGCAAGCTTGTTGAGCTACTTTAATAAAATAAAAATAAAAATTTAGTTTTAAGAAAAATATTTCACAGTAAAAAGCAATTTATATTACCTATATCATCATTGTTATCACTCTGAGAAAATTTTTGGAATGGCACAGAAGGAAGATCTTCTTTTCTTTGTACTGCAAGAAAGTATAAAATTTTATGAAGAATCTATCAATTTTTAATTATGCAAACCAGTTATTAGTTCAACAAAGAAAAATTAATTGTAGAATACAACTAAACTAAAAAGTTGAAAACAGTCTGTTTTATTTATATTTCTGCTTATGAAAAAAAAATGAATATCTTGAAAAGCTGATTAATAAATATAATAATATAATAATCTATTTTTCTTTTTACTAAATTTCTCTTATAATAAACTAAAATGCATCATAAATAAGACGTGTGGAATATTTTCCAATAGTAATTATATATATATACATACATACATACACATACATACATATTTAATTTCAAAAATTTTATTTTTGCTTAAACTAGAGAGATCCAAAAGAAATGTTTAAAGAAATGAAGTAACTTTATATTACAGTAGAGCATTGATTATCCGAATGTCGATCAACTGAAACATTGCTTAACCGAAAGTGTTCCAGTTGGACTGTGTCGTGCTGAATCGGGCATTTTTGATACTAGATTAACTTCTAAAGTATAAATTTTTTTGTTTTTTATATTATTCAATATATTTATTTTGCTTATACAGTACAAAATAAAAAAATAATTTTTAACAATACAATAGCCACGATTATTATTATAAAAATTTTCGTTAGGCTTAACATCGACGAAAATTCAATGCGAAGCAACATGCAATGGAGAAAAATTTAAACATAGAATATATTAATACTATGGGATATATTATACTACTATTGGGATATACTAGTACACTATATTAATAATGTATTTTTTCATACATAATCAGTTATCTGAAAAATCAATTTTCCGAACAACCCCAGTCCCCAATTGATTTGGACAGCATTGGTTGCTGATGCTCTACTGTAGTTAAAATAAATTTTAAAAATTGATGATAAAAAATGAATAATATTTAGATAATTAAAATTTTTTACCATTATGAAAATGCTCTTTTAGTAAAAAGTTACAAATAGAACACAATTATTATAATTATCAGTATTTTGACTAGTTCATTAAAAAAATAATAACTAAATAAAACTGTCTGCTAGGCATATTCATGTGCATCAGTTCTTATACAAGGATTCAACTTCCATTACAAACTGTACATATATTGATTAAGTAAAATATAATATTTGAACAGAATTATTAGATTAATTGATTAGTGAATGTAAGGCATCAGTATGATGAACTATATGGCCAACCACAATTATGCCTATAATGGGTTGACCTGATCTGTAATGAAGTCGGTCAGCACAAAGAATGAGAAACTATGTCCTAACCATACTACACATGATAAATAATGAATCTGGAATGTATTTGAGTTTGATTATCCACAGTGTTGACAAGTAATAGCTTGATGGTGACTTGCACCTGAGGTGAAACCAATTGTTTCCACCTACACTTCCAGAACAGTTGCCAACAGAGACAACTTCTAGCTTTGGAATTCTTGTATGAATTATTTGTAAAAAACTTTAAAGCACATTTACTGAACTTTATTATATTCAACTTATTATTTTTGTTATTTATTTATTTTTTCTTTTGAACATTTTTGAGCACTCATTTAGCATATATCATGCTGTAAGGTGTCAACACCTTACAACATGATTATCTGGTTGACATCAGCTAAATAGTTTTTATATTCTTATAACTCAAATTATTTTTGTTAATTACAAAAATTAAAAAACTAACGTTAAAAATTTTTTATTATTATTTATGTGAGACACCAAGGGCATAGAGATGTTAACTCTAACTCTATGTCACTTACGTGGCACACAATCATTAGATCTGCTCACTCTGTCAACGAATGACTTCCTATAAAGGTTATAAATGAACAGGTGTTAATAAGAATCCCTGCAGGTTTGTTTTTCCTGACACCTGATAGTCTAATTCGCAGACTATCACGTGATTGCGAAAAATTTCAAGTGGGAGGGACATGAAAAAGTAGAGTGGACAAAGGCATGGATTTTAGTCATTAAAGAAACCATATTTAAACATAAAAATTATTTAATGAAACAAAATTAAAATAAACCAAGATTACAATATACGAAAGCTTCCTAACTTACATGAGAGAGAGATTACATGGGTTCTAAGGTTATACTACCTTAACAGATTTGTAGATACCGTGTTTCCCCGAAAATAAGACAGTGTCTTATATTAATTTTTGCTCTGAAAAATGCGCTAGGTCTTATTTTCAGGGAATGTCTTACTTTTTCCAGGAAGAAGAATTCACTTTTATTATTGAACAAAAAAATTCCCAAGTCGAACTTAGACGAGAGTGACGTATATCCGGTGTGTCGAACTGTCGCCTTTTTATAGCGTCAACATCGGACTCGATGACCAATTAGTGCTTACTGAACCGTAGCACTATGCAAATGTCATGTGGCGTGATTCCCGGCCGACCAATTAGCCATCACCAGCCGTAACGTTATGCAAATCTGTGATTCCCAAGCCATAGTCTTATGCAAATCATGCCGTGTGGCGTAATTGTCTGCTGACCAATCAGTGGCTGTACTTTCAAAAAGCCAACGGCCACTTTCAACCATCTGTCGATGACCGTTACGACTAAAAAAAAACTTCGCTAGGTCTTACTTTCAGGGGGAGGTCTTATATTTCGCAATTCAGCAAAATCTGTGCTAGGTCTTATTTTCTGCGGATGTCTTATTTTCGGGGAAACACGGTATCTTGTATTTAACAATGTCATTTTGTTGTCAGAATCGAGAAAGTTTGTTAGCTTTGTTCTGCAACTTTATCTTCTACAGTAGACCCCCCTATAACATGGTAGATACGTTCTGTGTTATATGAATTCTGTGTTGTACGAGTCAGTTAAATACATGAGCCAATCACAGCCTGGCATGTGTGCAGTTTAGGGGCTATGGCTGTTTGAAAGGTTTTCTTCCATAAAATTAACCAATTCTAGACTAATTTGACTCAACATTTCCAAAACATGTATAATTTTTTGGGAATAATCCATATAAACTATGCTGTAAACAAAAAATTGTAGGATTACTTACCGAGTGTGCACCGTTTGACGACACCATTGCTTAAGCTTGCTTTTGTCGCAGAGTGGCTCATCAAATGGCAAGTGCGTGTTTCCTGATAAGTTATTTTTCTGTGAAAAATTCACTGAATTTTGGAGACATCATTAATATAAATGTAATTTTTATGGCCGTTAAATAATAAATGATTTTTAGTAGGCCCGCTGCTGTATGCTATTGGTCCAGATTCAACCAATGCTGTTGCAATACAAGTCGGCGATGACGTTTTACCATGTTATACAAGTCTCTTTTAGCATGATATACAAACACAATCATAATTTTTTCACTGTGTTATATGAACCCGTGCTATAGGGGGGTCTACTGTATATCATGGAATCTTCGATATTTTGGGAGGCGATCTGTAGTTCATACGGAGATGGATGTTTATGTTAACCACCGGGGAGGTCAGGGACGGTCGCACCTCCCTTTCCGCTCACTTGTCAAGATGACTATGTTATGATAATGGTCCCGAGGGTCGGGACTTCTGCTCTATGTTGGTAGAGTAGAGGGAGAGTAATCAGGGTCGACAATAAGGCGTAGGCAGTATACAAGTAAAAGAGTATACCATTTAACAAATAAAACAAGTTTGTTCAAAATAGACAAGATCAACAAAATATACAAAAACTAATCTCGACGCTAACCACCTACGAGCTCGAGAGAGAGTTTACACGGATTTTCATACCTCTTTGTAGGTTTCCACAAAGATTTGTGTTCATTAATGCACATAGATATCCAACATGTGGGGTTTAGGGTAATCCAAATTCACATAAGTATAAAAGTTTGCGACTATTGGACGATATTCGATGTTGGAGGTTCGGAATTTTTGGCAGGTTCAGAGATTCAACTCGACGGTATCCGATGGCATCAGTCCGGCTTTTGTTAAGAGACTCTCCCAAGAGTGGGAAGGAAGCATCTTTTATAGCTTTTGGCTGGGAAAATCGGTCACGTGGTTGGTTATAGGAGATAAAGGTTATAGGTGTTCCCAGGACCCAAAACAAGTGACAAAATTTGGATGCTAACTATAAACTTTTGTGCAAGTTGAGCTGCAGGCTGTGTGAAAACAATAGAATGTTGATAGTTATGAAAGAAGTGTTTCAAATGTTCCCAGCTAAGATCATTTTTTTTCAATCTGTTAGATAACAGAAGTAATAAATATAAGTAAAATAATAAAATTCCAGATCTCACACTTATGTGGCCAGTACTTATCTTCAGGGAACTCCGCACTTATTATATGGCACATCCTACATCGGAAACCACATGTAGTTTTTATGGCAATCTTTCTTTTGATAGACTACCCAGAATGGCAGAAAAAAGCCCTATTTATAGACGGCTTCTCCCAGACAGCCCAGTAGCGTGTGCAAAAGGCCACTACTGATTCATCAGCCAGTTGGCTGTCTAAAAGAAAGTTCAACTTCTCTTCTTTCTGATAATGATGGATGTTACATCCTTTCTTCAATAAAATTTTCTCCTCAAATATTTTATATTTTAAAACATAATTAAAATTTTATATTAATTAAAAACGATCCCTCCCCCAGATCTCACATTTTATAATGACTTAATGAATTGTTATTTTCATTAATATATAAATAACTCTTAAATTTCTGTTTAAACCAAAATACTAAACAGTTTAAATGTAAACATAAAATGTTTTATACTTTGCAAAGTAGTTTTGTATTATATCTGAATACAAATCTTTGCCAACAAGGAAGAAAAAGCAGATGTTAACTCGACAATTCTGTCATGATTAATGAGGAATGTGAGCATAATATGGGTGTGGGTGGTTACACCAAAACAGGTCACTTTTACAAAACAAGCCATTTATTTGAAAAGTACATGATGCTTACACAGTTTTAGTCAAAAACTTCTCAGATGACAAACAAAATGTGGAAAGTTCAGTCTATGTTGGTTATCATCATTGTTGGTTATCTAATAGCAATCTGATGGAGTTTTGATGCTGATACAATGACCCCAGAGTAGACTAGTTGGAAGTCAGCTGCAGTGGTCAACAGAATGAAGAAGAAGTCAAAGGCAAGAGGGGAATTGACAAAAGGACAAGTAAGATGAACACAGGAGAACCAATGCTCCATGTCCTTAAATTTTGAGATTTTTAAAGTATTTTATCCCCAAAATTCTTTATTTGATTGGTCCCGATTTTCTCTCTCCACCTCCCAATTGGTCTCTTTCCTGATTCCAGCCAAAATTATATGACCAGAAAGGGGTCAGGAAAGATTACTCTCCATTAATCAATTTGACATCGTTATTTGACTTTGTCCAAAAGTGTTAACCAAACTTTGAAACTTTTGCTTGTATCTCACACAGTGATATTTTCTTTTCTGACATCTAAGAATTTTTTTTAATCTTTATTAATATTAACTAAAACACAATGGTTTTTCTTTCAAAGTAATGATTCATTTCCTCAGTTTTTCCAAATTTTAAAACTCAATTTTCTCAACTGACATTCTAAACCTTCCAACCTGTTAGTTCACATAAACCCATGATCTCACAGGGGCCAATTGTACTTTGTTTATTTCATACCTTTGTGACAGATCTATTTTATACATTTTTGTTAATAAAACATTTTTTTTAAATGAAGTGAATTTCTGTACACTTTATAGATAAAGTCCAGATTCTTTATTAAGTCCAAATTCCTTAATAAGTGAGGTCCTGGTTAAAGAATATTTATAGATAAAGTGTGAGGTTTGGTTAACAAATTTCATGTGATTCATGCATTTTAATCAACTACATCTTTAAAAAAAATTATATAAATATATTAAACACCCCGAAGCCTTATATAAATATATAGATTCATAGTCAAATTATTAAATACTTGGCTATCCCAAGTATTTAAGGCAATTTTTTTTACATAGCCAGATGATCGTTTGGCTATGTATAAAAATTATATTAATGTGGCAACAGAATTAAAATAATAAACATTTTGGCAAAAAATAGAACAACAACAATGCAGTTTCTATAATAGTTTTTTTTTTTGTTATATTTAAGATATTTAGCATGAAGTTGAACAATGATGACTTTTATTTTCATTTGCCACAAATTATCAAAACAGTCATCATCATAAATTTTATTGTATTATTAAAAATAAATAAAGCATAAGGTATTTATAGTTAGTTATAATTTGCATGATTATTTCAATTTCAAACATTGTATTTAGTTTATTTTTTCGAATAATATGTCTTATAAAAATATGAAATTTATCTAACAACTTCTCTGCAATTTTTATGTATGAAAAAAAATATTAAAAAGCAAACAAAAGATATGAAAAACTATAAACATTTTAAATAAAGATTTGAATAAAAAAATAGATCAAACAATACACTTACAATGTTTCACAAGATGATAAACTGAAGAAACTGCAGAAGATATCCAAGTAATATGACTAGAAAGACCAATCACAAATGATACATTAGTATCTTTTAAAGCTGCTTCCATTATTTTCATTGATAAATACTGATATTCAGGGGATATCCTTTGATTTGATTCTAGCATCCAACTAATTGCCTAATAAAAATTTAATAAATACTCAAACTATAATTTCAATTATTTTCAATATTCTATATTACAATTTAACTAAATTTCTTTTATTAAATATAAAGATGGCTCCACACATTCAATATTTACTGATTCCCAAATAATTGCTTATTGCCCAAGTATTTGTGGAAGTGTTTGTCATTTGGCAAGCACTTATGTACACACGATTATTTGACAAGCTTTGGTTCATTGTGGAAATACAGAATGTTTGAGATTTATTTCCTTTGATTTGGCACAATGTACTAATAAGTAATGGGAAACAGTAAATACTGAATATTTGAGAAGTCACAAGTAAATCCACATTACTCTGTATTGACCAAATGTTTGTTGAATACTGAATGTGTGGAGCCACCAAATAGTCACAGGTAAATCTAACAAATCTTCAATAAAATTTTGAAAAAACTTAAAATATTAAATATATAAATATGTTATAGCTACTAGTATCTATGTATAAATAAAAAATTTGCTAAAAACTGATTGACAGTTAGAATTTGTTTAGATTCCTTATTGTCAATTTGTTAAAATTTTAAATGATTAAATAAGTTTATCTATCAAATGAATACTTTAATTAACCAATTATCGATTTACCATAAGTTTTTATTGGAATTTGATTAATTCATTCTGAAGACCCAAAAAATAAAAAATATACACTTTCTAACTACATTTATTTATATGTAATAATAAAAATACATATATACACAGTCTTGCATTTTTATTAGTCATGTTTTTTCCGTTTGTGGAAGTTAAAGAATCTGTCCAATGTTGATTGCTTTTCTCTCTTCTTCAGGATTTTTCAGAAGTAATTAATAGCATTGTAATTGTAGATATTAATAGATTCATAAGTAAGTAACTAGTGAATAGTAAGTAGCATTGTTAATAGATCCCTATTAACCTCATGGTTAATAGGGATCTATTAACCATCCAGGTTAATAGATCCCTATTAACCTGGTAATCCAAACCAGGTTAATAGATCCCTATTAACCTGGTTTGGTTGCCATTCTAAGACCGTTGTTCTGACATCCTCCCACTTCTTCAAAAGATCTTTAATAGCAGATATCGGCATTAATCCCTCTTTTTCAGAAGAAAACATATCTCGCCGAGTTTCTTGGTGTTCTTCATTCAAGAGTTCTTGGCGTTCTTCTGTCATCAGATCTGTTTCAGGTTCTATTATGAGCTCTTCAATGTTCTTTATTTCTCAGATGTGATTTTTGTTACTCCTT
>NW_019384946.1:350887-361026 GCF_000671375.1 Centruroides sculpturatus | reverse complement strand
TTAGAAAATAAAATTTCATGATCACTTAAAATTCTGCTTAAATTTTTAACTGAAGAAATTTGTTTTAAGTTTAATTTTCTCTGTTTTTAGTAACAAATTGCAGAAAAATAGGTTAAATTTAGGGAAATTAGTCCCATGTTTTATAAAAGTATTTATTAATTAAAAACTGCAGTACAATACATAATACTTTTAGTTTACTAAAGGTTATAGCTGTTGAATATATCAGTCAATATCTGTAACCAAAAAAAAAAAACTGATTGTTCTAATATTGTTTATTTTGGTTAACAACTCAAACTCAAAAATAAAATTCTCTGAGAATTTCAGGTTTTCTGGAAGTGTTTATTCTCTCTGTCATCTCTTTCTATATATATATATGTGTGTGTGTGATGGAAGAAAACATACATAAATAATGTGTGTATGTATGTATGTATGTATGTATGTATGTATGTATGTATGTATGTATGTATGTATGTATAAAGTTTCCCTCCATTTTCAATCTCTGCATATAAAGTATGAAGCTTTTGTTATCAGTCAATTAATAATTAGCTGTATATATCTTATATTTGTTTATATGTATGTGATCAGTTATGCAACCTTTGTGCATTTGAAACTTTTTTACAATTTTTGTTAATTATCATAATTCTTGGTTATTCATTCATTTTTGAATATCACAATTATTGTATTGTTTTCAAGCTTTATAAACTAAAAAATTAATGCAAACATTATAATTCTTCATTATGCCAAAGTCTCTTTTAACAATTAATAAATAATTTGTGAGAACTCAAAACTATATATAATTGTAAATAATAAAATCAAATCTATCAATTATTTTTCACCATCTATTTTATATTTTAATATTTTCTTTAATTTATAAAATGTTAAAAATTATCTGCAAATTACATAACACAATCTTAACGTGTAAAAATAGAATATCATTCTTTATTATACATTAAAAACCCCATGTTAAAAAGTATATAGTATTTTTAATATGCATCCTTCAGATTTTTAAATACTTATTGCTAATGACTTTACTAATAATGTTAAGAATTATGACAATCAATAAACCTATCATTAGTGAACAGAAACATTAGATTTGTGATCTGAAGGCAACAAAGCAACTAAAAGTACAAATATTATAATATATAACAAAAAGAGGGGGAAAAAATTCATTTGTAATGATTATAAGAAAAAAAAAAAAAAACAAAGACTTAATAATGATTAAGACATAACAGCATACCAACAACAAACAAAAACTAAGAAGAATCAACAAATGACTGAAGAACAGATTTATACAACAATAGATGAAAAAAACCAAACTAAAATAAATTTTCTAAATTACACGAACTGCTGCAAGAAAATTCTTATTCTCAGCTGCTACATATCAAAATAAACATGAGAAATCAAATTCTATTAGATGAGTTTCAACAATAAAACAAGATAAATCAACAATTTAAAAAAATAACATTTTAAAACATTGTATTTAATTAAAATAAAAACCAAGAAATTTGGATCATTGTCATTACTATTATAACATTGTATAAATAATTTTTTGATGAAATTTGAAATATCAACAATATGTTATCCTGTTGAGGATTGCTACATTGTTGAATCAAGATAATGTTCAATATGTTTATGTTTAAAGTCAAAACAATGTTTATTATACACATAAATTAACCTCTATAAACTCAGAGTTGCTTCTATTAAAAAAACCAAATTATAGTTTCTCACATGTCAACTTGTTAAAAATGGACACAGACATCTTGTTACATACAGGTATAAAATACAGGTATACCTCGACTTATGTCGTTTCGAGTTACGTTGTTCCCGATTATACGTCGTTTGTCAAAAAAGTATATGGAAAAATAAAAATCCAGTTTAAGTCATTTTATTCGACTTTACGTCTGTCCGCCACAAATATTGAAGTCGTAATATCACTATAAAAGCGTTTAAAGCACATAAAATCACATTAAAATATATACATTTACAAGTATGTACTGTATTTACAGTACACATACAGTACGGGGGACGCGAGTCTGACAAGTTGGATGAATTTTAGCTCCTGAATAAACAGTTTTTTCTTGGATAATAGTGCGTCTATAATATTAAGTTATATATCATCGGATTCAGCTAAGTGAGAGAAGTCCAGTGATGCCACTTTTATGACCCTGGGGTCAAATTTTCGGAAGATATTACGAGTTGAAAAGTCGACTTTTCGGAGTCCATTTTCCCGGAAGAGGAAGACCGTTTATCCGGAATTGACAACGGATTTTCATCAACCTTCGAACTGACAGTACTACCTCAAATTTTCGGGGGTACAGGACCAATAGTTTCCGAAATATCGCCACTTCTTCGAATGTTAACGTCGGACTTTGTAAGCCCGCATCGGGCCTTTGGCGACAGACTTTAAAATAATTTTAAGGTTATCAGTGACACTAGGCCATCAGTAAACTTTCCTAAAAATTTCATATCAAAACCTCTATAAATATTTAAACTTCAGCAAAATTAAAATACATCAAAAATCATCAACTTTCTACACTGAACGAAACACATCGTTTCCAAGGCAACGGTTAACAACTTTAGCAGCTACAACGCATATCAACTGTCATTAACGGTCGTCTAATGACGTCATCATCAAAACATCGTTTTTTAGAAGATTTCTGCGTTTTTAATCATTTTTGGAAGGATTGCCAAACCAGAAATAAGGATTGAAAGACAATCAGCTTGTATAACACCATGTATTAAATTGTATAACTAGTTTTAAGTAGTGTTAACTATTTTAAGTTATTTTAATTCTATCTCTTAGTGCTGTGTCACAGAGTTTACTCTGGGATACAGTATTGCTGGGCACAGAGCCTCCTTTCCACAAGACACTCCTTCTAGCATAAGTTTAATTTTAGTGTACTGGATTCAACAATAATAGAACCAAAGATAATTCTAACTCCTATAGAAGAAGAAATGGATGATAGCAGAATGGAGACTAACCAAGAAAATACAGACATAATAGAAGAGACTGAAAGCATACTAATAAAGGATGCTAATAGAATATTGGGGATGATACTAGAGCTCTGTCCAGAGCATACAAATACAAACATAAAACAAAACCATAGGATAAAAATCAGGGAAAGCGTGACCAAACTATATGGATATATGCATGAAATGTATGCAATTGTGAAGCAGGTCCGAAAGAACAAAGCACAACAACAGAATGTCACACAATCCACTCAACCAGACAACCAGACTACCAGTGAAATAGGAATCAAGGCACAACTGGAAAACATAATAACCAGACAACCTACTTACGTGGAGATAATGAAAACTAACCTACAAAACACACAAAGCCAAACAACAAGAGTTATCCATAGAAAAAGTGAAGATGGAGATAGCAGCGCCGTTCTGGTTTATCCAAACAATGAGGAAGGTACAGAAATCAATATGAAACAAATAGAGGAAAAAATAAAGGACAAAATCGCCACACCAAATCAACGTGAAAGTTAAACAAATTAAAAAAGTTCGGGGCAATAGAATCTGTTTCAGAGTGGGAACCGAAGACGAAGGAAACAGACTCAAGGAAGCCATAGAAAATATAACTGAAATAAAACCAAAAATAACATGTAAGACGTCAACAGTAAAACAACCAAGAATCATATTGTTAAATGTCCCAAATAGCATAGAGGAAGAAGAAATAATACAAATAATGACAGAGCAAAATAACATATGGAGAAATATGGACAAAACCACAATCACAACAAATTGTAAGATCAGCACAACAATAAAAGGGGAAAAAAGCAGGGAAAACTGCAGACATGTGGTAATGATGGTTACACCACAAATTCGTAACATAATAATAAATCAAAGGAAAATTGCAATGTCATGGACTACGGTCTGGGTAGATGATTTTGTGCCGGTAACTAGATGTTACCGGTGCTGTGGATTTGGACACTGGGTAAGAGACTGCAAAAAAGAGCAGACATGCAGTCAGTGCACAAAGGAACACAGCTATAAGGAATGTCAGGCAAAACATCAAATCCCATCATGCATTAATTGCATTCAAGCAAACAGAGGTCTACCAACAGAAAAAAGGAAAGCTACAAACCATAATGCATACAACAATCAATGTCCCACATTACTTAAAATAAAGGAACAAATAATTGGAAGAACAAATTATGAACTATAACAGCAGAAACAGCAATACTCTGAATAAAAATATAAAAAGAATGCAAAGTAACAACCAACAACAAGAAGGAACAAAGAAAGGACTTAACATACTTCATCTGAATGCCCAGAGAGGCAAGGCCCCTAGCTCTTTGTTAATGCACAAAGCAAGTAAAATTAAAGCAGACTTAGTATTATTACAAGAACCCTACACGGTTAACAATACAGTGGTGAGCTTGGGCAACTGGCAAATTTTAAATAATAACAATGGGAAAACTCAAAAAAGCTGTATCGCAGTTATCAACAGATCAATAGACATTGCGCTTATTCCAAAACTTTCCTCTGATATTATAACAACCGTAGTCATACACCATAAGCCTCTTATATATATTATCAATGCATACTTATCACCAAATATGAATGACAAGCAAACGATGACTGAATTGAGCAAAACACNAACATTGTTTCCATCTCAGCGATAATACTGTGACGTTTACGAATGATGCTTGAATTTAAAGATTGAGCATTTTTCACAGTGTCGAGAATTTTTTCTTTGCCTTTTATAATTGTTCTGACCGACAATTCCAGTAGATCAAACTTCTTTGCCAATTCACAAATTTTCATTTTTGTATCAAAGTCTTTAATAATAACAAGTTAAATGCGTTAGTAACAAATCGTTCGAAAAGTCTAACGAAATAGGAATAACGATGACGTCATTCTCGTTTAACTCGTTAGACTTTACGAACATACCCAATGTTAACTTTACATTCCAAAGATAAAGTTTTTCTTTTCTTGTTTGATGTGGAAGAATTAGTTCTACTTCATTTGGATGACATAGTAGAGTCTCTTGAGTCTCCGTAGATATAACAAACACAGAAATAAATAACACAAAATAAATTGTAGCTATGTGTCGATTCCGCGTGACACATCCAAACGTGTAAGCTGAACAATAGTGTGGGGGGAGTGAGTAATCAAGGGTTGCGTGGCACTCAAACAATAGACAAATCAATGAGATTTGAAAATCGCGTAACTCTGGGTTCGCGTAAGTCGAGGTATTACTGTATCAGCATATTAACGGTCGTCTAGTGACGTCATCATCAAAACATCGTTTTTTAGAAGATTTCTGCGTTTTTTTAAAAATAATTTTTGGAAGAATTGACAAACCAGAAACAAGGATTGGAAGAC
The DNA here is from genome assembly GCF_000671375.1 of Centruroides sculpturatus. Lineage (NCBI taxonomy): Eukaryota > Metazoa > Arthropoda > Arachnida > Scorpiones > Buthidae > Centruroides > Centruroides sculpturatus. Next base: position 355,689 of record NW_019384946.1, on the reverse strand, counting down.
AATCAGCTTGTAAAACACCATGCATTAAATTGTATAACTAATTTTAAGTAGTGTTAACTATTTTAAGTTATTTTAATTCTATCTCTTAGTGCTGTGTCACAGAGTTTACTCTGGGATAAAGTATTGCTGGGCACAGAGCCTCCTTTTCACAAGACACTCCTTATAGTATAAGTTTAATTTTAGTGTACTGGATTCAACAATAATAGAACCAAGGATAATTCTAACTCCTATAGAAGAGGAAATGGATGATAGCAGAATGGAGACTAACCAAGAAAATACAGACATAATAGAAGAGACTGAAAGCATACTAATAAAGGATGCTAATAGAATATTGGGGATGATACTAGAGCTCTGTCCAGAGCATACAAATACAAACATAAAACAAAACCATAGGATAANAAGTATTTAAGGCAATTTTTTTTACATAGCCAGATGATCGTTTGGCTATGTATAAAAATTATATTAATGTGGCAACAGAATTAAAATAATAAACATTTTGGCAAAAAATAGAACAACAACAATGCAGTTTCTATAATAGTTTTTTTTTTTGTTATATTTAAGATATTTAGCATGAAGTTGAACAATGATGACTTTTATTTTCATTTGCCACAAATTATCAAAACAGTCATCATCATAAATTTTATTGTATTATTAAAAATAAATAAAGCATAAGGTATTTATAGTTAGTTATAATTTGCATGATTATTTCAATTTCAAACATTGTATTTAGTTTATTTTTTCGAATAATATGTCTTATAAAAATATGAAATTTATCTAACAACTTCTCTGCAATTTTTATGTATGAAAAAAAATATTAAAAAGCAAACAAAAGATATGAAAAACTATAAACATTTTAAATAAAGATTTGAATAAAAAATAGATCAAACAATACACTTACAATGTTTCACAAGATGATAAACTGAAGAAACTGCAGAAGATATCCAAGTAATATGACTAGAAAGACCAATCACAAATGATACATTAGTATCTTTTAAAGCTGCTTCCATTATTTTCATTGATAAATACTGATATTCAGGGGATATCCTTTGATTTGATTCTAGCATCCAACTAATTGCCTAATAAAAATTTAATAAATACTCAAACTATAATTTCAATTATTTTCAATATTCTATATTACAATTTAACTAAATTTCTTTTATTAAATATAAAGATGGCTCCACACATTCAATATTTACTGATTCCCAAATAATTGCTTATTGCCCAAGTATTTGTGGAAGTGTTTGTCATTTGGCAAGCACTTATGTACACACGATTATTTGACAAGCTTTGGTTCATTGTGGAAATACAGAATGTTTGAGATTTATTTCCTTTGATTTGGCACAATGTACTAATAAGTAATGGGAAACAGTAAATACTGAATATTTGAGAAGTCACAAGTAAATCCACATTACTCTGTATTGACCAAATGTTTGTTGAATACTGAATGTGTGGAGCCACCAAATAGTCACAGGTAAATCTAACAAATCTTCAATAAAATTTTCTCCTCAAATATTTTATATTTTAAAACATAATTAAAATTTTATATTAATTAAAAACGATCCCTCCCCCAGATCTCACATTTTATAATGACTTAATGAATTGTTATTTTCATTAATATATAAATAACTCTTAAATTTCTGTTTAAACCAAAATACTAAACAGTTTAAATGTAAACATAAAATGTTTTATACTTTGCAAAGTAGTTTTGTATTATATCTGAATACAAATCTTTGCCAACAAGGAAGAAAAAGCAGATGTTAACTCGACAATTCTGTCATGATTAATGAGGAATGTGAGCATAATATGGGTGTGGGTGGTTACACCAAAACAGGTCACTTTTACAAAACAAGCCATTTATTTGAAAAGTACATGATGCTTACACAGTTTTAGTCAAAAACTTCTCAGATGACAAACAAAATGTGGAAAGTTCAGTCTATGTTGGTTATCATCATTGTTGGTTATCTAATAGCAATCTGATGGAGTTTTGATGCTGATACAATGACCCCAGAGTAGACTAGTTGGAAGTCAGCTGCAGTGGTCAACAGAATGAAGAAGAAGTCAAAGGCAAGAGGGGAATTGACAAAAGGACAAGTAAGATGAACACAGGAGAACCAATGCTCCATGTCCTTAAATTTTGAGATTTTTAAAGTATTTTATCCCCAAAATTCTTTATTTGATTGGTCCCGATTTTCTCTCTCCACCTCCCAATTGGTCTCTTTCCTGATTCCAGCCAAAATTATATGACCAGAAAGGGGTCAGGAAAGATTACTCTCCATTAATCAATTTGACATCGTTATTTGACTTTGTCCAAAAGTGTTAACCAAACTTTGAAACTTTTGCTTGTATCTCACACAGTGATATTTTCTTTTCTGACATCTAAGAATTTTTTTTAATCTTTATTAATATTAACTAAAACACAATGGTTTTTCTTTCAAAGTAATGATTCATTTCCTCAGTTTTTCCAAATTTTAAAACTCAATTTTCTCAACTGACATTCTAAACCTTCCAACCTGTTAGTTCACATAAACCCATGATCTCACAGGGGCCAATTGTACTTTGTTTATTTCATACCTTTGTGACAGATCTATTTTATACATTTTTGTTAATAAAACATTTTTTTTAAATGAAGTGAATTTCTGTACACTTTATAGATAAAGTCCAGATTCTTTATTAAGTCCAAATTCCTTAATAAGTGAGGTCCTGGTTAAAGAATATTTATAGATAAAGTGTGAGGTTTGGTTAACAAATTTCATGTGATTCATGCATTTTAATCAACTACATCTTTAAAAAAAATTATATAAATATATTAAACACCCCGAAGCCTTATATAAATATATAGATTCATAGTCAAATTATTAAATACTTGGCTATCCCAAGTATTTAAGGCAATTTTTTTTACATAGCCAGATGATCGTTTGGCTATGTATAAAAATTATATTAATGTGGCAACAGAATTAAAATAATAAACATTTTGGCAAAAAATAGAACAACAACAATGCAGTTTCTATAATAGTTTTTTTTTTTGTTATATTTAAGATATTTAGCATGAAGTTGAACAATGATGACTTTTATTTTCATTTGCCACAAATTATCAAAACAGTCATCATCATAAATTTTATTGTATTATTAAAAATAAATAAAGCATAAGGTATTTATAGTTAGTTATAATTTGCATGATTATTTCAATTTCAAACATTGTATTTAGTTTATTTTTTCGAATAATATGTCTTATAAAAATATGAAATTTATCTAACAACTTCTCTGCAATTTTTATGTATGAAAAAAAATATTAAAAAGCAAACAAAAGATATGAAAAACTATAAACATTTTAAATAAAGATTTGAATAAAAAAATAGATCAAACAATACACTTACAATGTTTCACAAGATGATAAACTGAAGAAACTGCAGAAGATATCCAAGTAATATGACTAGAAAGACCAATCACAAATGATACATTAGTATCTTTTAAAGCTGCTTCCATTATTTTCATTGATAAATACTGATATTCAGGGGATATCCTTTGATTTGATTCTAGCATCCAACTAATTGCCTAATAAAAATTTAATAAATACTCAAACTATAATTTCAATTATTTTCAATATTCTATATTACAATTTAACTAAATTTCTTTTATTAAATATAAAGATGGCTCCACACATTCAATATTTACTGATTCCCAAATAATTGCTTATTGCCCAAGTATTTGTGGAAGTGTTTGTCATTTGGCAAGCACTTATGTACACACGATTATTTGACAAGCTTTGGTTCATTGTGGAAATACAGAATGTTTGAGATTTATTTCCTTTGATTTGGCACAATGTACTAATAAGTAATGGGAAACAGTAAATACTGAATATTTGAGAAGTCACAAGTAAATCCACATTACTCTGTATTGACCAAATGTTTGTTGAATACTGAATGTGTGGAGCCACCAAATAGTCACAGGTAAATCTAACAAATCTTCAATAAAATTTTGAAAAAACTTAAAATATTAAATATATAAATATGTTATAGCTACTAGTATCTATGTATAAATAAAAAATTTGCTAAAAACTGATTGACAGTTAGAATTTGTTTAGATTCCTTATTGTCAATTTGTTAAAATTTTAAATGATTAAATAAGTTTATCTATCAAATGAATACTTTAATTAACCAATTATCGATTTACCATAAGTTTTTATTGGAATTTGATTAATTCATTCTGAAGACCCAAAAAATAAAAAATATACACTTTCTAACTACATTTATTTATATGTAATAATAAAAATACATATATACACAGTCTTGCATTTTTATTAGTCATGTTTTTTCCGTTTGTGGAAGTTAAAGAATCTGTCCAATGTTGATTGCTTTTCTCTCTTCTTCAGGATTTTTCAGAAGTAATTAATAGCATTGTAATTGTAGATATTAATAGATTCATAAGTAAGTAACTAGTGAATAGTAAGTAGCATTGTTAATAGATCCCTATTAACCTCATGGTTAATAGGGATCTATTAACCATCCAGGTTAATAGATCCCTATTAACCTGGTAATCCAAACCAGGTTAATAGATCCCTATTAACCTGGTTTGGTTGCCATTCTAAGACCGTTGTTCTGACATCCTCCCACTTCTTCAAAAGATCTTTAATAGCAGATATCGGCATTAATCCCTCTTTTTCAGAAGAAAACATATCTCGCCGAGTTTCTTGGTGTTCTTCATTCAAGAGTTCTTGGCGTTCTTCTGTCATCAGATCTGTTTCAGGTTCTATTATGAGCTCTTCAATGTTCTTTATTTCTCAGATGTGATTTTTGTTACTCCTT